>NC_044385.1:128403654-128553854 GCF_006542625.1 Nomascus leucogenys | reverse complement strand
CAGAAAACCTAAGAAACAATTTTTTAACGAAGAGCCAGACTCCTACACTATGTCAATCTATTGGAAAACATTTTAATATAGAACACAAAGAGATCTCTAGAACTCAGAGACCATCTGTTGTCTTTGTGGGCCTGGGAGACATGGTGAGAAATGTCACACTAACTTCATTTCACCTAAATATCTGAAGGGGATGCAAAAACTTTTAATTGTAGAGTTGAAATATACTTACCTTACTTAAATAACAATGGTTTTCTAACCTTCCAAAAGGAACAGCAACAGTGGTCCTGACAATGCAAACTCGGTCCTACATAACCAACATTAAGGAGCAACATGACTGAGGCCAATTCTTCTGTTTTTTTCTTCTGTAGTTCAAAGGGACTTTATTTTTCATCTCCATTTTGGATGGATAGGGAACTCAGGAATCTATTTTCTCAATCTCTGCATCATCTGGATGGCCTCAGTGTGAACTTGACCCAGGGCTGCTGAATGGTGTAAATATTTTACTGCCCATTCAGACATTATTTTATCGTTTCTGTCATTTTCTTGGTCTCTGCCCACTGCTGAGGTATTTGCTTCTACTAATATGGTTGTATGAAGCAATGTGTTTTGGGGAGAAGCAGTGTGGTGCTGTGAAAAAATCTTTGGAGAGAAAATCCTAAGACTTGGACTTTATGTTTCTCTCTGTTACTTCTAATTCTGTAATCTCAGGCAAGATCCTAGCCTTTGATTCTCAGTGCCCTGAGGGAGAATGAGGGAATAATTATGCCTGCTTCACTGACCTTTAGAAAGTTGGTTTTAGGATCCATTGTGTAATAATTGTGCAAAGGTATCACAAACTACACAGTACTGTACAAGTCAAAGGACAAGAAAAAAATTAAGGCTGCTAAGGGGCAAGGAAAAGTCTAGAGTAACTAGGAATCCTCTTTGCCTACACCACAAACCATTAGATATCACAGTGCATGGTGGAGTGAAGATCCTCACTGTTCAGAAGATGTTGATGAGAGGGACAGAGACGAAAGTGAATTTTTAGATACTGTTGAGAACATCTCCGTGCCCCAAGCTTAGATAAAAATGCACTCCAGTGGCACCAGAATCCGTGAGAAGTATAACTAGCTGAGTAACAAATGCCTGGTGATAATCATAATGGTGAAGAACCTCCTGTAGAAGTTGGACAACAGGATTTTTATGGTTCTTTCTGGTTTTAAACTCCTATGGGTGGCCAACTTAAAATAATCATACCAATTACTTAAACTAAAATAATCCATAAACTGATGGGAGAAAAATCAAAGTAGATATTTTAAAATATTTTGAATAATAGCATTCACAATGAAATCACTTCAATTTTCAAGTTGAGAACATTAACACAGAGCTTACTCTGTGCCAGACATTGTTCTAAGTGCTGTTGTAACTCATTTAGTCCTCATGGTAACCTCAGGAGGTAGATCAGGAAACTGAGGCTCTTAGAAAGCCATCTTTTGATAAAGGTCACACAGATGGTTCTGAGGGAGCCAGAACTTGGACAATGGCAGTCTAACTATATAGACTAGGGAAAAGTGAAACTAGAAAAATTTCACTAATATTATCAGAAGGAAATAGCTATTTTGACCACTGGAGAAATAGTGGAAATAAGAAAGGAGGGGAGGGCAAACAGAAATTGACAATCTAGTCCCAGCAACCACTCAAATATTCAAACACAAGTGACAGAATTCAAGCCAAGGGGATGCCATGGGGTTAAAAGAATGCCCCTGGAGTTAATATTTAGAATGTATTTATTTTTAGAGATAACATGAAATAAATTCCTTGCTAATATTAAATATTTTTTTAAATAAAGCAGTCCTAGTAGTTTTCCTAATCATTCAGGATGTGTGTATGTTTTTTTTTTTTGGACCAAACAGTCTTCTAGAAAAAAACAGTGGAAGATGAAGATTAAGCAATGGATACAAGGCCTATTATTTTAAGAAAATTAATTGTTAAAAAGTCATAGAAAAGACATTTTATTTGAATAAATATGTTTTCCCATTGACTTGAGTACTTTAGTTGTAGCAGATCATTCATAGATTTATGCCATAAGATTTTGACTAGAGAAGCCTCTTGTATTATGATTGCATAACAACTGCTATGTTTCATTTGTTAATTTTTGCTTGGTATTTGTGGATGTTAAGTGTTTGTTCATTTTTTTCATATTTCATATTTCAGGTTTCTACTTCTACCTCTCCAGCCCCGAATACTCATGGAATATTGCTGTACCTATGACAGGTTGCACGATTTTTCCCCCTCTGTGCACTCAATTTGTGTATTATTGTATCATATGACATTCTGAATCAAGTGCTGCTAGTACCAAGCTGCTATCATCAGCTGATGCCAAAAATATTCGTTATAACACTTCTCAGCATGCAAGTGAGAGCACTTCAAATCACACAGACAGAATTTCCAGCCATTGTTCTTTTCTTTTTTGCTTATTATACAGCAAAAAGAATCAAAACAAAAGGGGATTTATTAGAAAATAAGGCTTCAGTAAAATGTTATAAAACATGAGGTTTATTGTTTGTGAAGACAGAGTGAAATTCAGTACCACATTATAGATACTGCCTCAGAGGCCTATTTTCCCCTTCTTTTCTCTTTTCCCAAATGTTTTTCAAGTGGCATCTTTTTTTTGTCTTTGATTACATTAAGGTGCAAACTATTTATCCATCTGGAAATAAGCAATACTGTCAACAGAGAACCAGGAAATGAAAAGTGCAGCCAGCCATATGCCTTCTCTACGGCCTCTTTATGTTACTATGCTGATCAAGACAAATGCAGTACCCATGGTAGCAATAGGGAGAGTGAAAATATGTATTCTCCAAGGGAAGACAATTAAAAGACAAATTCCATCAGGAAGATTTGTCATTTTCTAGTGTTGAGAGTGCTGAGCCTGCATCTATCAGCAAATTTCATATAAATTAATTCATTTTACAAAGTGAATGTTGAAACTTGGAAGCCAACTGACAAGATGCCAGGGATGGCATGGGAAGGAAGAGAGAGCCTTCATGGCAATTTTGAATACCTGATCTCTTGCTTTCATCGTCTTCTCTAGGGGAAGAAACACGGAACCTGTTAGTTGGGAGGTGAGGGGAAGGAATGGATACCAGAGATGGACAGACAGTGGGGTGGTGAGAAGGGAGCTGCGATTTGCTAATCCTTTTAGTACTGCCTGTCAATCATCTTGCTTTCCTTAATCATCAATCCTGGAGAGACTTTGAGCAAAGGGCTGGTGGAGTTGCGCAGATGTGATCCTCAGTTCAGCCTTATGAATACATGCCAAGGTCTCTTTAAATCTGTGGTTCCTGCACAAAGTGCTGAGTCAGGCTAATAGAGAGGTCCAGATGTCACATATGCGAATTAGAAGGAAATGAGGACCATGGCTATGGCCCACTGTGTTCAAAAGAGACGCCAAAACCACCCACTGGCATTCATTGCTGTCTAATACGTGACCTGTCCTGCTGTTTATTATGTGGGGTGGCTCCATATTTTAAAAACCGTATTCATAAAAGGATATTTCTCATCCTGCTGAGTCTCAGGCCCATTGTTATAGGTGAGGTGGTTTTTTTTGTTTGATATACAACGTTTTGCTGACTTTGACTTGGAAATTGTAAAGGCTTACCCAAAACCCTGAAGGAAAAGCTAAGAATTCATACTTATTAAGCACTTGGTAGGTGTCTGACACTGTAGTAAATATATACGAGAGCCCAGAACAAGCTGATGTCCATGTACATATCTTTAAAAAATATAATGATCTAGTCTTATCTGTGGAAACTGCTTCAGATACTGATCTTACTCTTTCCTGTTACATCAGAAATTCTGGAAGATAATATCCTTAAAGGTTTATCCTCAAGAATAACAATACATTAAAATCTTCTGCTTTGAAAATACTTTGAAATTGTCATTTTTTTTTTTTTTTTGCTATAGAGTATAAGTTAGGAAATATTTGGCAGGTAAAATCAGACATCCTCTCAACTCTGTCAGTTTTTGTCAATTTCTGGGATGATGAAAGATATGAGAACTAGAAGGCTGGTTTAGTACTGACTCCTGGTTTATGTTAAATAATGAAATGCAAGCCAGAAGAACAAATTGGCAGGGGCTCCGGCCAGCCAGCCATTCTGCAAGCACTTGGGACTGGGCAAAGTGAGAGTCCAGGTCACAGACAAGGCCGGCTCTAATCCAGATAACTGTGGAGTCAGCATTAATGTGCTGACTCACTGCAGCGACTCTCAAGCATTTCTCTTATCCTTTAAATGCTTCCAAGTTTTGTTCTTTAAGTCCAAGTAGGCACCACAGGCACCATGTGGGCAAGCAGGAGGGTCGGCCTGGGGTCCTACAATAGGTGATAGGACCCCAGGTAGTAGGACCCACCTCCCCTTTGAGGTGGTAAAAACCAGAGCATTGGAGGAGTCAGGGCAGAGGTGCAGACACCTTCCTGGGACCTGTTGAATCCTTTCAGGTGTACGTAGCTGCTGGGCTCTGAGCTCTGTCTTTTTTGCCAGCCTTATTTTTAGGATCTGATTTTATTCCAGTCAAGCCTTTAACATTCTTTCCTTGGTTTCCTCAGTATAGCAACCCCACAGTATGGTATTGTATGGGGACTCTCAGCTTGATGGATGCTGATTTTTCTGGTTCTAAAAAATGTTATGTATTGATCCATCTATTTTAATTTATACCTATGCAGTTGTTTATTTACTTTGGTGAATAGAGAACACATTCTTGACACAGGGAAGGAATACACTCCTTTAAGCTTCTTCTAGCACCACTGTGAAAGCTTCTAGGCTTTTTTTCCTCCCAAATCCATGAACATGTTAGCGAGTTCCTCTCTGCCTTCTACTCAGAACTCAAATACAGTTTCTCTAATCTGAAGGTAGGACCAAACCCCATGTATAAAATTCCCAGGGTAATATTTATAAAGACAGTTTCAAAAGAAGAAAAGGCTTAATTGTAACTTGTAAATGATGGTTCATGAAGGAATGTAGATAATTTATAGGATTGTTTTGAGTTCGTTGGTAGAAATATTTTCAACAGCGTGTGGCTGAAAAGTTAGAAAATTTATATCAATCATGTTTTTTAGCAAAGCATCCTTTTACTGCTTTTAGAGTCACGCACAAGAAAACATGCAGCTTACTAGCTATAAAATACTATTGCTCCATTTTAACTCTCTCTTTGTTTTGATTTTTTCTTTTTATGTGAAAGTGATACAAAGTGAATAAGAATAACATTGTTTTTCAAAATATTATTGGTTATAGAATTTGTACTTGGTTTCTGCAACATCTTATGCTCCCCTAAAGGACAATTTAAATTATATAGGTTTGCATAGATCCATAGAGTAGGTCTCACAAAGACAGAGTTATCCTTTGCTGCTGGTATGTCATTTTGTAGGCATTTTAGCTGTGACAAGGGCTGGTGACAACTGCGTAGGGTGAAAATGACTATGTGATTTTAAGGATTGTGGAGGGACGCAGCAATAAATCTGCTCTGGTAGGAGTGACAGTAGCCCTGGACCTAGCTGAGGGCTGTACCCTATCACTCACTCCAGAATGAAGCTGAAGACCACAGCCAAGTCTTGCATATGCAGAAGGACACAATGCTACATTGGCGCTGGGCTCAGGCACAGCACTAGAATTTAATGGAAAAGTTGGTAGTTGGCACCAGAACAAAGTAGATCAGGTCCAGAGAGCCAAAGATATGTTTCTCTCAATCTTAGGAGACTGTTGACTATTGCACTCAGGCTGCTCCAGGAAGGTAGCAGTGACAATTTTGATAATGCGCTATGTGGCTTATTACCATTTGTCTTAGTCTGCTCAGCTGCTATAAAACATACACTAAGATGGGTAGCTTATAATCTAAACAGAAATTTATTGTCCAGTTCTGGAAGCTGGGATGTCCAATATCCAGGCACTGGCAGGGTGGGTGTCTGGTGAGGGCTCATACTCTGGCTCTTAGACAGTGCCTTCTCCTTGCTTCCCAGGTGGTAGAAGGGACAAGAGAGCTGCTTCCTTTATAAAGGCACTAATCCCATTTGTGAGGGCTTCACTCTCATGACCTAAGCACCTCCCAAAAATCTCACTTCGTAATCCCATTACCTTGGGGATTAGACTGTCAACATGTGAATTTTGGAGGGACATAATCATTCCGTTCATTGTACCATTTGAGTTATTTAACTGAGCTCTTCTTTGAAAACTAAGTCTCTTTCTAAATATCCACAACTTAATAGAAATAACTTACCCTTTAAAGTAAGAATAACCCTTTAAGAATAGAGTAACTCCCTAAGGCTGCCATGTTCTGACTTCACTGGAATCTTAGAGAGAAAGAGAGAAAGGCAGAGAGAGGAGAGGGAGGGAGGGAGGGGGAGTAGAGAGAGCGAGCAAAAAAATCATTCACACACAAACAAGGTAACCATGGTATTAAGAGAACCACACATTATCTAGCAGTGATTCATCCTCTAAGCATGTGCTGAGCATGTACAATGTATAGATCATTGTCTAAGGCCCGGACCTATGTTGGCAAATTAAGACACAGAATCTCTTCTTATGGGTCTGAAAGTCTAATGCAGGGGTCAGCAAACTGCGATCTGCAAGCTGAACCTACCTCCTACTGGTTTTTGTACAACCCTCAAGCTAAGACTGAAAAGCACCAAAAGAAGACTAGTATTTTGTGTCATGTAAACAATTATGTGAATTTAATTTAGGTGTACAGACACCGAAGTAAAATTTTATCAGGACGTAGCCATCCTTATTCTTTTACATATTGCCTATGATGGTTTTCATGTTATAATGTCCAACTTGAGTAGTTACATCAAATAACTTTTGGTGCACAAAGCCTAAAATATTTAACTTTAGCTCTTTACCGAAAAAGTTTCAATGGGTTTTCTAATGGGCTAGAAAGCCATTAATCAGATTATCACACCATTAAAAGTAAGCATGTGGGAAATGCTGGGAATGAATGGTGTATAAATGTATGAATGTGTATAATGAGATCTAGAAATATAGTGATGGCAAGCAGACCCACGGTGGAATTAAAACCTTCATCACTTTTTGTTTAATTCTTTACAGGGCTCACAAGAGACCACACTCAAGGAGTGATGAACAAATTGTAATTGGTAACGTAATTCTAGTAATACTAAGTGTTGAGGAGTTTCTGACTGAATCCCTACTTCTCTGATGTTGAAGGTGTTGTAAGGCAAAGAGTCAAGAAATCAATTTAGTGACATCCTATAATGCCCAGGCTTTCATTGGCTAACCTTGGCATTTATTGGTACTCCAATTGAAAAAAAAAAAACCTGACAAATTCACAGAATATAGAGAAAAATGTTGAAGGATACAAGCTTTTAAAAATGAGAAAAGAGGGTGAGGAGTGGTGGCTCATGCCTGTAATCCCAGCATGTTGGGAGGCCAAGGCAGGTGGATCACTTGAGGTTAGGAGTTTGAGACCAGCCTGGCCAACATGGTGAAACCCCATCTCTACTAAAAATATAAAAATTAGCTGTACATTGTGGCGGGCGCCTGTAACCTCAGCTACTCAGGAGGCTGAGGCAGAAGAATTGCTTGAATCTAGGAGGCAGAGGTTGCAGTGAGCTGAGATCTTGCCGCTGTACTCCAGCCTGGGTGACAGAGTGAGACTCCATCTCAAAAATAAAAAAAATAAACTAAAATAAATTTAAAAAAATGAGAAAGGACATCAGCTGTATAGTTATATAAAAATATAGGAAATGTTTTTTACTCCACAAATAAGCAAAAAGTGGATACTTTTGTGTCATGAAAGGACTATTTAAAACTTATGGGAATAATATTTTTCTTCTGAGAGAGTCAAAGTACTTGTTTTGTTTTAATTCTATGAATATTATTATGGAATAGTAAAAAGGTAAATCGCTTATACTGCACTTAGAATTAATACAAAGTTAGATCTTTGAACCAGTTTTTCTGTTAATTATTGTGAATAACAGGATATGTGAGAATAAGCCTCACATTATTTGTCAGTTGTGACAAGTTGTTTTCACCAGTTTGCAATAGACTTTAGTTTGCAATATTATATAAACATGACCACTTTATTAGCCTTTTCTGATTATGATTGAGGAAAATAAAAAAGCTAGATAAAATGAAGTCATTGTTTCAAAGTAGTATTGATATAAAATAAACTGTCATGGTCATGTAGAAGAGCCTTTGAATTTTTAGACTCTTAGAGAGATTCAGCTTCAAAGATTACTTTATTCTCTGATGCAAATGCTTTTTATCATTCATCCTCAAAAGATATTAGTTCATTTGTGTGGCTTCAAAAGATTCTCATTTATTTATTGAACAAACAACTACTGAATGCCTACTGTGTGCCAGGCACTGCATCTGATGTTTGGAATAACAAGACGATTAGAGAGTTTCTGCTGTGCTTAGGTAGTGGGAAGACAAAGGTAAAAAGTTGGACTCCAGTGGCCAGAGGATTATCCCCCCAAAGTTAAGTCTGTAATAAAGTAAGGGGTTTAGCATGGAAGTAAATGAAATAATATTGTCTGCATACATTTTATCTTTCACTTTTAAAATTTCATATGATTTATTAGGTCTTCTTCGGCCTTTTAGATTAAAAACAAGAACATTTAAAAATTAAACATTCAGTATTAGAAATTTGATCAACTAAGGTATTTTCTCATTGTGGAGATATAAGTTACTATGTGATCTGCCCTACTATTGTGGTCTGAAATTTAAATAAAACACAAGTCGAAAACATTTTGCAGAGGAGAAGAAAAGAAGGCATGGCATTAATAGAGATGTTTTCAGAAAGAATTATCCCCTAAATTGCATGTCTAGCTTTTAAACAGATAAGTTCTGTTTACTAGGAAACAGATATGTTCATAGTGATTATAGTGATTATATCCAAATAATGTCATAAACTAAGGTGGCTCTGCTATTTAATCTCCAGTCACATTTAATTTCATTGTCTTAGTATTACACCAGATGCAGTACATGCAAGCATGCTGTGTACATACATATTTACAGAATGGTCAAAGCAAAACCAAAGCCAGGGACTGTAGCCTTGAGTTACTAGCCTTCTTCCTAATTGCTATCACTATTTTTTTTTTCTGAAATATTGTTTTGTTTTCTGTTTGTTCTTTTTTTATTATACTTTAAGTTCTAGGGTACATGTGCACAATGTGCAGGTTTGTTACATATGTATACATGTTCCATGTTGGTGTGCTGCACCCATTAACTCATCATTTACATTAGGTAGATCTCCTAATGCTATCCCTCCCCCCCCTCCCCCTACCCCATGACTATTAAAGCTCAACTATCACAACTATTGTCAAGTATGTGTCAAACATAGGGAGGGAATGACCAGGGATGCAATGTTTTCTCACTAGGCTTGAGAGAATAAGGAAAATGTTTGCCTTCTTTAGAAATGAATCCCAGGGATTAGTCCATAGTGTGGCTCCTATAGAATTATACAAAGTGCCTTTGACACATATTAAATATTATTTATTTTAAATAACTAGTACTGGATTAGGGTCACAGTCTTTTGTTGTAATACTGCAAACAATTACTGACTCAACAGTGAAATAATTCATTAATCAATATGGACTTACTGAGCATTTTTTTGCGTACCACAAATAGTGGGTTGATGGAAGTTACGACATTCATGGACACATTTAACAAGTACCCACTAGGCAATTTGTAGAAGCAAACACCATGATGAGCACTATGAGTTAAGTGATACTTATAGATAGAGAGAAGCAATACTACATGGTCGTTGGCCTCAGATAATTCCCAGGTTAGTTACTCATGCAGAGAAGCAAAAACATTTCAATGAAATATGTGACTGAGTATAAAATACAGATGACAAATGCTGTAGCTATTTAGGTATTTAAGAGGAAAGGGGGCATTTTGTGGAAGAGGTGGAACTTGACCAGTTCCTATGTGATGGGTGAGCTTTGGGCAGCAGGGGGTTTCTTTCTGGGCAGTGGGAGGGGGCAGACTGGTAGGCTGGGGAGAACGTGGTCAGGGAAGTTGGTGCTAAAGAGTTAGTGCTCATAATGCATGCAGGAGAGAGCTTGTGGACAAACCTGGTGAGAATATGACAACGATTGCTTAGGAACGCTGGCCCCTAAATAAAAACATTCATGAACGAGACTACTTAACTCCCTCTACAAAGTTGGAGCCTGTCGTGATCAATGAGACCTATTTTGCTCTCGGAGGATGTTTTAGAAGTCTCAGACCAATGGTTCCAGATATAGATTCCAGTGAGTTTTCCTTCCTTCTTGATGCTGCTTTGCTATTGAATCCTGTTCCATGAAGGGTACTCCCTTCTCAGTCTTCCTTACCAATCTTCTATCTTGTACTACGATCCCTGCAACTCTGCAACCCTTAGCCTTCAAGTATCAGCCTTGACTTCATGTGTTACAAGCTGTTGTAACCTTAGACAAATTACTTTCTTTCTCTTTGCTTCCATTTTTTCATTTGGAAAATGGGAATAAAAATAATACCTACCCTAGTGTAAGTTGTAAGTATTTAAAATATTTAGAACAGTGCTGGGTACTGATTAAATGCTTTCAATGTATTAAAAGGCATCAAGGTATTATTTGGCTAGTTCACAAAGATTTATCTTATCCATTTGCTGAATAAACACAGGTCTAAAAAAGTAGAGAGTTTGTGAAGAAAAATAATTAGAAATGTTGGAATGTAGTGTACTCTCAAACAGTGTAATATCAAAATACAGAAGAATTCTGGGCAGAGACTGTGTGGTATTAACTCTTAGTGTAACCTTCCAGGTTATTGAAGAACTGAGTTTATTGTTGATATAAGTCTCAACCAGCATTTACCCCGCCAACTGTCAGTTCAGTCTAATTCCTGAAATTCATGGATGTAAACCATTCCAAGAAAGTGAGTTTTCTATAATTCTTATTATCTCCAGAAAAATAGCTACCAGAAATACATTCATATAACATCACACATTCCAGAAATTCTTCTTGATAAAATAATTCTTCACTTCGAAGCAGAATATATAACCAAAAAAATTGTATTAATTCAGGTACCAAGAACATTAGTCAGATCACCAAAGGGATTTATTATGGACTCATGAGTATTATCCTTTGCTCTGTAAAAAAATTTCCTCTGACATTAGGAAAGTATAAGTAGATGTGTTCTTGTGGCTGCAATTTCTAATGAATAAATATGTTCAATCATAGAGTCCTCCAAGGTTCATTCTTTTTTCTGTACTTTTTATGTCTTTGGTGACTCTTCTTTTCCTCCTTTTTGAAAAATGTAATGTATACAGCTCAAAGTGGTGAGAAAGAGAAAGAGGGACGGAGGGAAGGAGGGAGGGAGAGAGAGAGACGGAGAGAGAGAGAGAGAGCGAGAGAAATAGAAAAGGGAGAATGACAGGGTGAGAGAGAGCTAAGACTTAAACATTGTCTATTTGCAATAAGAACCAATGATTATATTAATTATTTAGATCTTCTTTACTCCTCGGTAAAAAATACCATTTAATTTTTTAAAAGTAGGATTGTCTGCATCAAAACCATGAGTAAGCATTTATGTTTGATATTCCTGCTGGAATGCTTTAGTTTTGTGTTTCTATTATTTTATAGCTGACTGTCAAACTCAGATGGCTTTCTGTACTGGTACTTAATGCATAGAATTGTATTTAATCTAAAAAAATTCACACAAATTAATATTGTAAATTTCTTAAAATTTTAGAGTAAAAAATATCTAGAGAGCATCTGGACCAATTTCATTATTTTTAAATAACTTTTTTTCATTTTTAATGTGAGAGGTCATTGCACTGTTTATTCCTTTATTGCTCATATTATGCAAAGGTTAAACTTTATCCAAAGTAAACTTTGCTAATGAATTTTTTCATTAAGACCTTGCTACATTTATCATTAGGTTCTGCCTTATTTACCCAGCAACCCCCAAGCATTCCCATTGTCAACAAATTTTATTGAGGACTTCATAGAGTCCTTCTTGAGGGGCAGTCCTTTATAAGATCAAGATAATCTTATGAAGTTTTATAATTGATTTTGTCAGAGTTGCGATTTGGAGACATTCTGGCTATCCCATCTGAAATATGCTTTTGTGTATGCAAGACCTGTTTCCTAGACTTTGAGATGACATCAAGAAAGCTGCTCTCTCTTGTGGGGAAAAAAGCACCAATTTACTACAGTGTTGCCTGAAGTTCCAGTGCCAGCACTTCTGCATTACCCACCCTTCACTATTTTTTAAATCACAGAAATGTAGAATATTAAGGATCATCTAGTTATAATACCTACTTTTTGCCTGTGAAAGTAAGTGCCAACGACGATTGACTACCTACTACATACTGACATATATATGCATTATTCCATTTAAACCCCACAACAATACTGCAATATGCATTATTTTCATTTTACAGAGGAAATGAGACTCAGAAATTGAGACTTGGAAAAATCAACTGACCTGCTTATGGTTACAAAGCTAGTGAGTGGCAGACCTGAATTTAAGGATTAGGGAGTGAAACAAATTATTTAATGTAATTTAATGTCTCCCTTTTGTACATACAGCGTTAGAGAAAAGAAATTTTGATTGCATTTTTTCAATGAAGTATGGTTACAGTGGACAGTAGGTTCAGAGAAATTGTTTACTGTAAATCTTTGAAAATATTTAAAAATATTTAATAAAGCAATTTTCTAAGAATGGTTGGAATTTACACTAAATTTGAAAGAAATGGTGAAATGAAATTGATGGCAAAGGACTGTTTTTCAGTGTGAACGTTTGAAGATGTTAGATATTGCTGGTAAAACACTTCCTTCTAGATCACTTAATATGCATCCTCCGTAATCTTATTCTCATTCATCAGGTCTTTAGCCCAGCATGTACCAGAAGGGGTTCTGGAGCTGTTATAGCAGAGACTACAAATTCTTCTCCATTCTCTATTCTCTTCTTCTTTTTTTTTAAATAGTAAAAGAGGTTTCAGCTGAGCATATGATCATGTCCCTAAAGGCTACATTTTCCAGCCTCCCTTGTAGCTGGTTGTGATCATGTGATCAAGCCATAGCCAATGGAATTTTAGTGAAAATAGTGTGACCAATTCCCAGGTCATTTGCTCAAAAGAGTGCAATATGTCCCCTTCTTTTCTTGTCTCCATTGAGTGGAACATCAGCGTGATGGCAGGAGCTGGGGCAGTCATGGATGAAAAGTTGCTTTTGCAGGACCACAGGGCAACAAGATAGAAGGAGCCTTGAAACCACCATACAAGCTTTGGGCTGGTGGTGCTCTCTCAGAGAAAGAGATAAATGCCTACCTTATCTAAACCACTACTAGTTTTCAACATAGATCTTCTGAATCCTAACTTTTTTCAGATATTAATAAACATAACTTAAGAAAAGGTTTGGAAAACATTGACATTAAGAAGGTAGAGAGGTTTTTTTTTTTTCTTTTAATTGCATGACTTCTCAGAAGTTTTATTGGATAGCTATGTGATCAAGCCTTGGCCAATGGAATATGAGTGAAAATAGTGTGACCTAATAGTGGTTGGAATGAATCTCCAAGAGGAGGTGTGAAGTGTTTCTAATATTTATTTGATTACAAAAATTATTTTTAAAATGGGGCTTCCTATGGGCTTCACAGGTTTGTGGAGTGGATTTTGAGAACTGCAGCTTTAGGAAGCACAACTTGAGAAAGCTCTTAGTGGCTGAGCTTAAGATAAATGTTGAAGGTAGGTGTGGGCATGAGGAGGTTGTGTTGTAGAGAGCCCTTCCATTCCACATATGATTATGGAGCACTAAGTGTTATGGAGATAAAGATATATTTCTTTGGAAAGAAAATGAAATAAGTTATTGTTACAGATACTCAACTGACATTAAGACAGATGAAATAATTTCAAAATAAGAAGTGGCTCATATTCCTTATGTGATAACCTGTAAGAAGTAGGGATAGGAGGCCAGGTGTGGTGTCTCACGCCTGTAATCCCAGCACTTTGGGAGGCCAAAGTGGGCAGATCACCTGAAGTGGGGAGTTCAAGACAGCCTGACCAACATGGAGAAACCCCATCTCTACTAAAAATACAAAATTAGCTGGGCATGATGGCGCATGCCTGTAATCCTAGCTACGTGGGAGGCTGAGGCAGGAGAATCGCTTGAACTCAGGAGGCAGAGGTTGCGGTGAGCCGAGATAATACCATTGCACTCCAGCCTGGGCAACAAGAGCAAGACTCCATCTGAAAGGAAGAAAAAAAAAAAAAAAGAAGAAGAAGCAGGGATAGGAGAAGGGGCAAGGTCAGCCTCTGTGGCATCTTCTGAATTTATATATGTGGGGCTTGAGATGTTAGAAGAAGTTGCTGCGTTTGCAGTACAGACATATGATTTTCTTTCTTTGGTATAGTTGTGAGAGGTGCCTAGTAGAGAAGTGATAAATCTTGACCAGGCCATCCCTTGTTGCCACCACTATTTGGGACACATAGGTATTAAGTTATTTGGTAAGATAGCTAGATGGACATGTAGTGCATACTTTTGGAAATAGAGGTTTGAAGCTGGGAGAGATGAGAAATCTGGAGAAGTGTTTTTGGAAGTCATTTCAGGACCCCTGAACTTGTACCTCTGAACTTAAAAATAAAAAGAAGTTAGGATCAGAGCAATAGTGGAATACATAAGATAAACAGAGCCAAAGATTCCAAGGTTGAGGTGAGTAGTTTTTATGACAAGACTACACGTCAGGGGCAAGTGTGGAGAGGTGGAAATGAAGAGAAGATTACTGGTTTTGATCATTAGGAGGTTGTTGGTGACCATGGTGGAGTAGAGTCAGGTCAAAGCAATGATAGCGGTAGGGGCTTGTTTCCTCTGCTTTGAAGAGTGGATAACTGTGAGGAGGTGGGACCAAAACGTGCTAGAACATGGATGAGACATACCCTCCCTTTGCTGGGCTGATGAATAGTTTTCAGGGAGAGGGCCACTCTTGCTTCTTCTTTACTGGACAGTTCTAAATCCAGAAAAGCATTCAAGGACCGATGGCAGCACAGGCTCAGGGCCAGCCCTTACTACCTCCTGAGCTTACTCAGAGCCTGCGTTCAGGTAACTCAGTTTCGATGCTACTCTATTTTATAACCAGTAAAAAGAAACTCTTACTTTTCATCAGAACAATGGCTTGATTTCATTTAGAATTCCTTAAAATTATTTTATGTTTGCCTTTGTGAAAATATTACTACTGAAACTCAAGCACTTGGGGAAAAAAAGGAATAACATAAAGTAATAGCAGAAATAGATGAAATCTAAGTCCAGTTCCCCAAGCACGTTGGAAAGCACCTTTTTATCCTGTTTATTTTATACTCCTCCTCTAGAGATTGTATCTATTCATTCATGGAACTATGATGTTAGGTTCCCTTGAAATGTACACAGAGTTGACCCAAACTCTCAACTTCATATTCTGTAGGAAGCTCAATGTCCTTCCCATGATTTCCGGTGTTTCCCAGGGGCACCTGTTCTCATGTTCACTCTAGATCTGTTTTCACATTCCTACTAAACTCTAGATCTTGTTTGTTTGTTTTTTAAATCTTAGCTCTTGGAGCTGTCCTTATTTCTTTATCTCATGCATACTCCAAAACAAAACAAAACCACCATTCAAAGAAGGCATTGGTGTGTATAATGGCTTCACTGAAGGTTTGCAGTGACTAAGGCAGTTTACCTTGCAGAATCACTCATTCAGCTGCTGTCCTGCTTTCCTGACACTGGAATTTTTTAAATTGACCTCCTTTTCCGCATGATCAAACATCCTGTTCCATTGCTGACCACTGCCCACCTCCACTCTCACTGATGGCTTGCCCTCTCTCCTTTCTTGATATCTTCTCCACCCTCCAGATTCTATGAGCATCTCATGGAGCAGTCAGCATCAGTTGGTTTTGCAGTTTTTCACATAAAACATTTCCTTGGGTCATACTCCCCCACTTACAACGGTCTCTCCAGGTATTTTGCTAAACAAAGGCAGTTCTCTCTCTTTGGGAAACTCTGGTACCAGCTGTTAAAATGACATTTCTTTCCAACCTGCTACATAATTTTAAAAAGATAAATATGCTATTTATTCTTTAGTAGCTGACATGTCTGGATAATGCTGAAATAATTACCTGTTTTCCTGCAGCATGTGATCTGAGAAGGGACTGTTATTTGAACCGAGTGAACAACGGAAAAATAATTTGTATTTAATATGTACAGCACTGCATCCACGTTATACTTAAATGATATTTGTAATTATTATTTACGATGTATACAACTTCCTCCCTAATATATTAAATCATACACAGAATATAACTTTAGGCCTGGTCTCTGGGCAGCGTGTCTCCAAGTCGGTCTGTTTCCAATAGATGTAAATGCAGGAAATAATCTGTATAACATTAGGGAGAAGACTTGGAAGGCATCTGTGCATTCAGCAGGGGGAATTGATGGCCAGGCATTTTCCGGGGGAGCCTAGATGCATTTAAAAGAGTTCCCAAAGGGTTTTATCCTGAACAAGATGTTAATGGTTAGATTATAAAGCTTAGACATTTAGAGGGTGTTGTTTCCAAGAAGGGTTTGATTTTTATTAACTTACTTTTTTTAAGGGGAGCAAAGCTGAGGAAAGAAAACATATAGTATGCATTGGGCACTGTGCCCACTATTTTGTACGTTGCATTTGATTTTGTCCTCACAATAATGTAGAGACATAGCTTAATGCCCCTATTTTCAGTTTAGAAATGTGGCACTATGGGAAGTGACTATCTGTGCTACAGTCACATCTAGTAAAAGGGTCAAGTTAGGATTCAACTCTAGTCTGATCATGCCTCGATTGTTCAGAACATGGAAATCAAATTCTCCATTATTCTCTTCTTGAACTTAAGACTTTCTATTCCGGTCTTTCTTTTGAAAGACATGAGAACAACACTTTGTAATTCTGTAAGAGGAGTAGTAAGACAAACGTCATTTGTAGGGAGAATAGAATAAATCTGTTTCAATGAAGGAGTTGAGTCACTATGATTTTTTCCCTCTGTATGTTGTTGTTTCTGTTTGTTATACATCAATATTCCTGTTCTTACATTCTCTTTTAAAAATGGGAATTATGTTAAAATAACATGCAATAATAATCATGCAGTCTTGTTTTTTAGAGAAATGGCATATACTTAAGTGATTCATTCAGAACAGAGCCCCTGGAATCAGACTGCTGGATTTGAAAGCGCAATCCATTCTGTATTTACTGTGTGACCTTAGGAAAATTACAACAGGTTTTCTATATGGCTAAATTTTCTTTTTTTCTTTAAAGATAGTAAAAGATAACAGTAGTATTATCTCATGAAACTACTGTGAATATTAATATGTGCAAATATATGGAAAGTGCTTAGAACCATGCCTGGCATACGTTTACTAGAATTAGTATTACAAATTAGTGATCAACAATATACAAAATGAGGAACAAAATAATAGACACAAATAATGTATTAAAAAGATAATCACATAATATATAACTCAAAGTTGGAATGTGAAGAAGCAAACCCTGGCAACTAAATTTATTAAATATAATGTGCATTTTGTTAAAATTTTGCTAGTTGTAGTGTTAGTTTAATAGCCAAAAGGTAGAAATAACCTGAACCTTCAACAATAAGAAATAGTTAACAGATAAGCTTATGTATGATGGTACCTACCAAAATGCCATGTTTTCCATAAAACATGTTTCCATGTAAATATATTATTTGGGAGAAGAATGAAAACATTGTATAAACCTTATTAAATCTATCATCTATTTATCTATCTATACAAACATACATAAATATAGAGAGGTTTGGAAGAAAATATAGCTGTATGTTCAAAATAATCTCTTGATGGAGGGATTATGAGTAATTTAAATTTTTAATTTGTCCAGTTTTCTTCCACTAGTTCTCAGTACTTTCATAGTCATAAAATAACATTTAAATAAATTAAAATAAAACAATCCAGTTCATATATGTCAAAAATATATAATATCCCCTTTGCTTTTTGTGACTTTTATATCCAGCTGGTATATATAAGTCGCAAAATATGTCACATCATCTTCGTTTCCTGGACACTTTTGTACAAGGTCACTATGGAGGGCTCAAAATGCGCTCTGTGTTTATACTTCATCATTGCACCCTCGGCAGATGGTGCCAGACTTCTGTATTTGATGGAATTTGATTTCCCCTCTCACAATTGCTGTTTGCTTTCAGTCATTTATCTTAAAATGTAACAAATGAGCGTTATGATAGCAGCAGAGAGGGATTTTTCAGAGTAATGCATACACTGGAGCTTAATGAAGTGTGTATGTGTGCGCGTGTGTGTGTGTATATATATATATATTACACAAAATGTATGTAGAGTGACGCTTACATTGCTTACATTTGCATTTTGGGGTCACACCTCTAGAAGCCTGAGTTTTAGAGCAACTTGATTTTGTTTCCAGAAGGAATGATGCATTTTGGGCCTATGTTCAATCACCCTCTGTTTCATCTACCTCATCAGCTGGTGAAATGCATGAGTTTATAAAAGGCTAACTTCAGGGATGGCTATGGCTGATGTCAGTACATACCACTGTATTGTTCGCGCTTAGCTTGAAGCCACCTTTCCAATTTGCAACTTGTCCGTTGCTTCCTCTGTGAAGGGCAACCCTGAGCCTCAGGAGATGGATGCCAGTCAGCTCTAATTCTGCACAAACCGTTTTACCTCACTGGGCCTCCATTGTTTTGTCATATGTGAAGAAAGGCACTCTTCAGAACACTTAGATTGTGACTCATTGCCTCTTTTAATGGGCTATGGATGTGAGTGGGATCATCTAAAGGATTTTAGCTACATTTTGTGTTATTTTATTAGAATTCAATTATGGAAGCTGGTAGCAGAGCCACTTCCGTTGAATAGTAGGTGGGCTCCCACCTTGAATGCAGCTTTAATGAGGCTCTTCAAAGACCACAGTCAGCCCAAGAGAAAAGCATGTACTCTAAGGCTTGTATTTGATTCTGGGCCAATCATTTTGCAAAGTGAATTGAGCAGATATGATCCCATTTGTGCAAAGTTTTCAGTCCAATACAGGTAATAATTACTTGGATGGGGATATTAAGGATGTAAATAAGCAAATACACATTAAATTAGGTCAGCTACAAAAGTAGGCTAAAAACTCAGTGAATGCAGAGCACTTTTGTGGGTTCACTATAATGCGTGTCAACATGTGGCAGAGAAGGGTTTGAATGGCTGTAAAATTAGTGTGAAAAGCGGAGTTCAGTAGTTGGCTTTCTTCCTTTTTCTCAATAAGATTTGGTAAATGGTTGAGCTTATGAAAAGTCTTCCCTCTCCTGGGAACCTCCCCTGCTTGGGATGCTGTCCAGCAGGGTAATGGGAGGCAGCAGAACAGAGCCCAGGCCTGGCCTCCCAATTCGCCTGGAGCTCCTCCAGGTCCCTCCCCTGGGAAAGAGGATAGTGTCTACAGGCTGCAGGTTGGGCTGGTAAGTCAAGCTGATGAGGAATCATCTACATAACCCCAGTGGGCACGTGGTGGGGCCACCATGCTGCTCTTGCCTGGGAGGGAGGGCACTGAGTGCCCTGCACACTTCCCAGAGATAGCTGAGAGGGGCACATTCTCTCCTTTAGGACAGTGAGTCATGGTTTTCCAAGTTTTGAATAACTTTCAGCTTAAGCTCAACTTTAGAGTTAACGAGGAATGTGCAAATTTAAAACAAAGAGGCACTGCAGTTGTTTTAAATAGGAATATAAAGTGAATAGTGATTTCTAAAATAGATTTTCTTGATAGTCATTCTAAAAAAGATTTTCGTCAACCACAATCTCTGGCATCTGTTTAAAAATAAGGTGGGTAAAATTGGCCATATTCTAGTAATGTGGCAGTTGATAAAATTAATCTACAAAATATTTGAACAGATAAAGGAATTACAATTTAAAATGATAAAAGTTAGGCAACATATTAATCCTTCCATCATCTTTCTAGGTTGACATGCTTTTAGCAAGCACCCTTAGCTTCATAATTTTTGCTTCTTGGCCTCCATTAATTTTAGATAGGTGATCATCAGCACAGATACCTGTGAACATACTACCAAGTTAGTCAAAGTCGCTTTATCCTATTATTGTTTGCAACACTGAGGGCTCATAATCTCTAACTTTTTGCATAATTTACTGTCAATTTTAAAATGTCATGCTATTATAGTAACTATACACATCATTCCTGTGTTTCTGGTTGCTTACATAAGATGTTGCTTAAATAAAAAATTCTCTAAAAACATTAGGGCTCAAACACACATCTCTTTGTAGTTTGTTTATACTGTTTCAGAAAGAAGATTATGCATACCGTGACACTTATGTGTTTTGTAGGCAAGCTGAATAATGCACCAAAGGCTTTCAAACTTCTTAAAAGGAAAAATAATTCTTTGAACTGATAGTGAACAAACACTCTTTTCAGAGCTGGAGAATTTCTGTTTGATGGCCTGTGTCAGATGCAATGAACATTAAGAAAGTTTCCATATGCTAAATATGTCAGTAGTTTGGAGATTTCAAGAGATCTTTGCTGAAGTGCTTTTGATTTCAGAAATGATGAACCAATAATGCATATATATATACACACACATATATATATACACACAAATACATACATACACACACACACACACACACACACACACACACATATATTTCCAAGTTAGGAAGACAGAAATTTCCAGAAGCCTCTAGTTAGTATTATTCAGTAGTTAAGGCAAAAGCACTGTTGACTATTTCATCTGTGCAATGGTTTTCACTTATATTATCTCAGAATTATGCAATTCTCAGGCCAACTTTGAGTCTCCACTTAACTAATGGAAAAACTAAGTCTTAGACTGAACAATTTGCTGAAAACCATTTCATAGGGAATGACTAACTTTTATAGTCATTTCACATTCTACAATGCTTCCTAAAAGTAAAATTCCACTTTAATCTTTACAGCAATAAGATAGTAGCTCAAGAAGTAGGTATGAGGGAAGTTTGTTTTGTTTGTTTTTTTACTGTTCATTGCTCTTAAACTCAATTTAAGATTACATTTATTTTATTATTATGTTGCTGAGATCAGTCAGTGGTCTCATTCTGTCTTGTATATATGTTTCATTTTAAATAACTGTTCATTTTTGCTACTCTTGGGAAGATTGTAGAGGGAGTTAAATTGGAGCCTGAGTTGTCTAAGCTAAGCAGAGGTGACAATTGGAAAGAAGTATTTTCTTGGAGGATCCAGAATCCTTTGGACTCACACTACTCACAGGAAAGAACTTTAGAAGTCCTATTTGTGTTCCGAAATCTAGTTTATTAGGCATAAAAGTCTGAGACCCCGATTCTGTATCTAATGATCTTTGCAAGGATCCATGTCAGCTGTTGAGATTATTGGCAAGTTATTTCCCAATGGAATGCCTTTATGGCTGAATACTTAGCTCTTTACTTTCAAATTCATTTTTATCTTCTTTACTTTTCAAACATTTCAAATGTTATGTTTGATGTAAAGATTAGGAGAGAAACCCATTCAATTTTAAATACAATTTTTCAGAGGTTGTAAAAAAATACAGTAGCCCCTTGTCCAGATGTTATGATTTAAATTCTTCATTAGATAGTATTTTTGGCATATTTTTAAATTTATAAAAATACCAAAACAAAAATGACCCATTTGGAATTTTAGAGTGACAGAGAGAGGGAGAGAGAGAAAGAGAGAGAGAGAGAGAAATCTGCCTAATCTCAGTTGGCAGATTAGTAGCTTCTGCGGGACATTACAGGAATTATTACCCACAAGGTCAAAATGCAGAGAAAATAGTTAATCTCTGTCATTTGCTATGAAGATAGGACATAATTGAATGCATACAGGAGAAAATGCTTCAAATATATGCTAAGATTCTGTCCTAGGCAAAATATGATCCTGATGTGTTCAGAGAAAATCAAGATACATTTAATTATTTTGGATTTTATAGATACTTATGAGTTGAATGCTATTACCATGTTGAATGCTATTACAAGTAAAATGCTATTTTATTTATTAAATAATGATGAGTAAAAACAAAACTAAAGCTCTATATTGGTTACAAGACATATGGGCACGGTTTCTACATTCCATATCTGAGGATCAAAGACAGAATACTACAAGTCAGACATAACCAGAATATGGGTTAAATCAGTGGTTTTCAATATTTCATCCACCAAGGGCCAACGGCTTCTTTTAGTATGTATGTGTATGCGTGTATGTGTGGGTTTAAACCCCTTGTTTGACAGGCTTTTAACTTTCTAAACAAGCTGCATTCTTTAAAAAATATATTATATATATGAGTGTTAATCAGAACTTCTGAGCAACATTTTAGAAAATTGGCATTTCATTCTTCTTGTTTATTGATCACCTGCAACCTGCATTTTGCTGGACACAGCATTCAAAATCCAAAGAGACAGCATCCTTGCTTTCATGAATATTAAAATAGGGGTTTGTGTGGGTGGGGGTAGGGGACAAATAAATAGTAATAAAATTCCAGATCCATTAGAAAGCAACTTGACGTTTTAGTTTGTACAAGGTTGCCACAGATACATGCAGCATTCCTATAGAAGTTAAAAAAATCAAAATCTTTCCGACACTCAGAGGTACAGGTGCCCCAAGGTGGGATTCACTGTGGGATTCAGTGATGTTATCATATTAAGTATCCAAAAAGCACGTTTGAAGAGAATGAATGATACAGGGAATTGCAGAATGCAGTGGGAGCCCCACGTGTAGCTAGCTAGGCACAGGCAAGGGATAGTGGCAATGGCAGATCTGCAATGGAACATTTGCTACGTTCCAGCACCTTTCCACATGATATCTACAGCTCTCAACAAACCCCTCGAGGTGACTACTATTGCTGTCAGTTTCTTTTTTCTTTTCTTTTCCCCTTCCCTTCCCTTCCCTTCCTTCCCTTTCTCTCTTCTCTCTCTCTCTTTCTTTCTTTTGTTTCTGAGACTTCTTTTTTCCCTTTTTTTTTTTTTTTTTTTTTTTTTGAGACAGGATCTTGCTCCTGCTCTGTCTCCCAGTTTGGAGTACAGTGGTGCAATCACGGTTCACTGCAGCCTCGAACTCCAGGGCTCAAGCAATTCTCCCACCTCAGCCTTTTAAGTACTTGGGACTACAGGCACTCGCCACCACGCCCTGCTAATTTTTGTATTATTAGCTAGCGTCTCACTATGTTGCCCAGGCTGGTCCTAAACTCCCGGACCTGTAGAAAGAGAAAATAAATTAAAGATTTTTGAGAGGAGAAAAGCATTTACTATGAATTAGGAAAACAGCTTGATCATTTAAACAAACAATAAAAATCACTAATTTCTGCTTATGACATTTCAGGTGTTCTATATTAGTACACACACAATCTGTTACTAAAATTAAGTTTGAAAATGTAACTATTTTTTACTTCATTCTTCTTTAGATCACAAAATTTACCTTTCAGCAAGCACAATGCTTATTTTTATCATGTGGCATAAATGAATGCCTTTAGTCGTTCTGAGGGTAGGCCATTCCAAATCTTCTGAAAAGCAAACCTCTGAACAGGTGGCAAGCCTTCAGATTTCCTCTTGGTGAAGGCTATGCACAGGAAGGAAATTACATGTTGTGGATTAATTCTGTCTCATGCTGCTATTTCTTTTTGTCGTGAATTCTATTTCCTATAAACACGATTAGTCGACGGATCAGTGGTTTGCTATTATTAACTAGGTTAGGTCTATTTTTTAGTGTCCCTGTCCAAAAGTTACTCAGCACGGGCTTGAACCACACCATATGTCCAGCGTTGCTACGTTTTTGTCAAAATAATGCAATGTAGTGATGTCCCTTATATTCCCTTCAACTAAAGGAAAAGTCTTTGCCTTTTTCTAAGGACGGACGTTGGAATTAGCTCTCACGTAACTGGTTTTTATTTGTTTCATGACAGGTCATAGGATATGATATCAAAAATGACAACCTAGCCTGCTTTATTTTTAAAAAATCTTCTTCTGTGAGCTCATGAGATGTATTTGTTTATTAAATTAAAATACGTTTGAAGCTATCTTTAAGTCTTATCAATGAATTTCTTTCCTTATTTTAAAATGAGATGTACATAGTACAGTGGTTAAGACAGTTGGGTCTCCTGTCAGTGTGACATAATTCAAACTCTGGCCCTATATCACTCAATATCCATATGATCTTGGGCTAGTTATTTCACAGCTTTGTGTCTCAGTTTTCCTATCTGTAAAATTGGGATAATGACAATGACTACCATTTCTACTGCAGAGTTTCATGTGTGTATGCATTTTTATTTAAAATAAATAAATTAACACATATGCAGTATTTAGGACAGGACCTTGTGTGCCGTAGTCATTCCATAAATGTTAGATATTATTACTACCATTCCTGCCATCACCATATCCTCATTTAGGAATATTTACTTTGCACCTGCTTTGTGCCAAGCACTGGACTTAGAAGGGTGAAATAAATTATGGACAAGGTCTCTTCTGTCCTAAAGCTTATATTCAATGGTGAGATACAAGTAATCATAATTTTTAAGCAAAAAATCAAATCAACAAACAGTAAGAAATGCATGAATTAACATAGAGTGAAATGATTAAAAGACAAAGGGGTTGATTAGACTGAGTTATCCGGGAAAGCTTCTCTGCGTTTGTGATATTTAAACTCAAATTTCATGATAATAAAAAGCCAATAAGGTGAAAGAGGGAAAATGGTGAGAGAACTGTCGGTAAAAAGGCTATAGGACTGAAAACCTAAGGGGTGTTTGAGGAAAAGAAAAAAAGTCAGAGTGGCTGGAGACGGTGGGCAAAGCGGAGGGAGTCAAAAAGTTCAGCCAGGGTTGGCGCGCGGAGAGCGGCTGGACAGGCTAAGGGATCTGAGTGATACTTTTTGTGCAACTGGAAGCCATTGCAGAGGAGAGACAGATCACATGTATGTTTCAAAAAGATTCTTCTGAGTCCTCACTAGAGAACAGACTAGTGCCCCTAGGTTGGGGCAAAGGAAGAAGCAGAGACTTAGGTTAAGAGGCTACCAATGTGGCCCATGTGAGAAACGATGGTCTACAGAGGTGGGAGCCAGGGTGGAAAGAAGAGGAAAGATTCAGATTAAATTTTTGGAATTATTTTTGTGCCACACTGTCTACTTGACCAGTCATCAGACAGACACCCAAAAGTGCTCGATGATAGCGATTGTCATTCAGAACATTTATTGCAGACCCAGACACTGTACTAGTTATTTGAAATTTAAACTTATAGTTTTGTAGGGAAAATGGACATATGAAAGTTAATGAAACACAACGTGATATTAACTCCAGTGAGCCTAAATAGATGGTACGAGTACTCAAAGGAGCTCACTCATCTGGGGCTTTCCAAAAGAATTCGTGGGAGAAATAATATCTGATTTTAGCTTCCATTGATGATGGGTTGGAGTTTGGCATGTTGAAAAATGGACAGAAATGCACTCTGGACAGAAAATGGAGGTGCATGGCTCAGAATTATAAATGTTCTTGGTATTTAGAGAAAATTACATGAATTGCTGTGACTGGAACACGGCAAATGGACGAGACAGAATGGTGAAGAGAAGGATGAGTATGATGGAGTTTTATTTTGCAGGAAGGAGTGCTGGGGAACTGGCAAACCAATATGAGATATAAAAATTGTTAAAAATTTGGCAAAGATTCAAAATTTAATTTCAAGAAAAATTTCACTAGACACCAAATAAACCAAAAACTGTATATTGTAATATTAATTCTGATAAGTATTTACCATGAAACCAAAGGTAATTGATGAAATCACTCCTTTACATAGCAAGATGAAACTAATAATATCTCTGCAGAGCATGCTGAGTAACCAGCTAATATGAATACAGAAACTGTGTCCTTTTAAAACCATGTTAACTGCTTATTGTATAAATGTTCATGCATTCATTTCTTTTAGCAAACAGCATAAGCAAGGAAATAATACTTTAATGCATTTATTCAGTGGTAACAATGATACTTGCATTAAATCAAATTTTGAAAGCACTTTACACAGAATATATACCCAAACATCAGTTGCTACAAGTATGACAAAGGACTAATATATTTACTCTATCATGAAATCATAATAATCAATAAGAAAAACATTAAGACAAACAAATAAATGACAAACAGCTTGAACAGACAATTCAGCAAGAAGGAAAAACAAATACCCAGACATAAAATACAATGCAATGTACAATATATATGTCTATATGTCTATATATTTATGCTCACTTACAGTTCAAAGCATGTAAGTGAAATTCAACTTATATTGTTTATAAAAGTAAATTCTTGGCAAGCAGTTTGACAATATGTATAAAGATCCTTAAAAGCTTTTATATATTTGGTAAGTAATTCTGTTTCTGAGAATCTATCCTAAGAAAACAAACCTAAGTAGGCAAAGTGTTACAGTAATGAAAACAGCTGAAATTTCTATCTATAGAGAAATGTTTTGAGATTCAGTGGTAAAGTCATTTCATGTAATATGATACAGATTTTGAAATATGATTTATTAAAATTGTGTAGTAACATAGGAAATGCTTCCAATATAGCATACAATAAAAATCAGAGTAAAAATGATGTTTATGCTTAAAATATATGAAATACCTTAGAGACACACACACACACACAGAGAGAGAGAGAGAGAGATATGAAAGACGTTTACTATGTGGATGTTTCTAAGTGAAGGAATATGGTTCTTTTATTTTTTTTCCCCTGAATGTTTCATATTTTCTTGAAGCAGCATGTAATACTTTTATAACATCATTTTACTTAAAATTTTACAACTTTATTGTCAGATGACAGATTAATTCTATTTTAAATTGTAAAAATTTAAGACCAGAGAATTTTTTTAAACTTGCTCAGGCACAGTAGTAGGTACTGGTGAAATAATGGAAAAAAACTGGTCCCTGCCTTTGAGCAGCAACTCGACTCAGGCGTGGTGAGATGCAAAGCTCCTGGTCAGGCCTCCAGCTTGTGGATACCGTCATAACCAGGCCTTCCAAACAGATGGTATCTATCCACGAGTTTCTGATTTTTTTCTTGAAAGGGTGAGTTTCACTATGTTGCCCAGGCTGGCCTTGAACTCCTAGGCTCAAGCAGTATCCCTGCCTCATTCTCCTGAGTAGCAGGGATTACAGGTGTGTGCCACCACATCTGACTTCCATCAACTTGTGTTAAAGATTGCCAGGGTGGAGCTGGGTGTGATGGCACACGCCTGGCCGTCCTAGCTACTCAGGAGGCTGAGACAGGAAGATCACTGGAACCCAGGAGTTCAAGGCCAGCTTGGGCAACATATTGAGACTCCATCCTCAAAATACAATAAAATATAATATAATAAAACACAAAATAAAATAAAGATTGCCAGGGTGATAATTTAACTTGCCTAAGAAATTCACCACATCCCTACTTATATCTGAATAAAATTCTCTATCATATAATTTTTCTTAATACTGTTTTTATAAGAGATGACAAACAGTTACCACCATTCTTTATATAATAGCTCACCTAAAATGAAAAGCAGAATTATGCTTTTTATGGTCTTCCCCAATCTGCCTGTGCTATCCATGCTGACAGACACTTTCAGAGTTAACACAAAGAACTTTGTTTTACAATTGTAGTCTATTGCTGATTGTGAAATTTGTGATATATTAGCAGAAATTGCCTTGACTGTTGAATTCGCGTATGTCCAGTTGGTCTCCACCTAGGACTTAGTGGCTTTTGCTTTTCCTGATGAACTGTTTTTCACTTTTCCAGTATTTGTGCCAAACAAGTCATTCACTGCCTGTTTCAGACCACATTTTTCTCTATCACCCAAACATTAAGCTTGAATTATGTTTTTCTCAGTTGAATGTTACTTCACCATTTAATGAGAAAGTTGTATCTCTCCAGATTGCTAATTGTTAGGTGATATGGTACACAATCTAAATATTATTTTGCCAGCATAAATAACATCTCTATCTTCTCAGTAACCTGTTGAACGATCTTCTTGTTATAGAGGCAGATAAAATTGGTTGCCACGGTGAGTTCATCATTAGACTTATCAAAAGATTAGTCAGTCTTTTGATGGAAATATTTTTTGTTAATTTATTTCTATTTGAATAATATAACATGTTTTCCCCTCATGTATTTTAGTGATTTAACTAAAGGATTAAATTTTTGACTAGAAATTTCCAGGTAACATCTGTAGTCTTTATTAAGTTTTGATTTATATGATTTAAATTATAAAAACACCATCATCATATAAAATTAAAATATAACAGGTCAGAAATGCGAAGTGAAATTCTCTTTCTCCCATCATCCCTAGTTTCCTTTATTAGAAACTCTATTGAGATTTTCATATGTATTTGCATATATTATTCTAGACATTTTCCTGTATCCACAACATTATATATGTATATAATGTATTATAACTTACATAACTTTTATATAATATCTATATATTTTGGTTTTACTCAAATGATATCATAGTATAACATTATTCTGCAGCGTTTTCACCAAAATTATGCAAAAATGTTCACATCAGTCATTTTTAGATCTTCCTTATTGTTTTTTACAATAAGGAAAAAGTTCTTTTTAACTACACATTATTCCTTTGTGTGGATTATTATGAACTATTTCACTAACCCTTAGTGAGTTAGTCAATAATACTGAGTGTCTGCAATGTGCTTGGACTTACGTCGGATGTCATGGAGATGGTGGCGAACAAAGACCAAGATTTTGTCCCCAAAGTGCTCACATTTTTGTGTCCTTAAGGATAAGTTTTTCACTATTATGGCAGCTTTTCTATTCAGAATAAATTTTATTCCATTTACATTTATTGATTTCATAAATGTGTGTGGTCCTATTCTGATGTCTTAGAAGATTGTATTTCATGATTTATTGTTTCCTTCTTATCTATTTATAGCTAAATTGAATGTACTCCTTTTTTTGTATTTTTTGAGGCATGAAAAACGTCAGCTGAACTAACCAGCTTCTTTTAGTAGTTTTCTCAATATCTTTAGATAATTCATTTGAATAACTATTTTTTGATTATTAACTTTATACAATTTCTGTCTGCTTTGAAACTTAGAAATTACTATGTTTGTATTTTCTTTTACCCCCGAATTTTAGTACTTTACATGATTGTAAAATACCAAGGATTATAACATTTACATTTGGTTCTGTAACCATAATTATCTTGTTTATTTAAATCTAATTTTTCATTTATATTGATCTAGCACTAGCAGTCATCCTTTATAGAGAACACATTATTTAAATGTATCTCTTGCTTGAAGATATCTTTCTTTCTCCACATAGCCATATATGTAACCATAGATATGATACATATATCCTTTACATGTATGATACATAACTTTAAAAATGGCCAATACATTTCATATGTCATTGAATGTTCCAAAAAATTATTATTTTTGTCTGTACACTTGACTGAAAAATCTTGGCTGAGTATACAATGTATGAGTCATATATTTTTTCTGTTAGAATTTTGCCAGCATTTCTCCACTGCATTGGTCATTGGAAGTTGATGTCTGAAATGCTCCCAATTTGCTTTTTCTCCACCACACTGTTACAAGCACAATGTTCAGTGCTGGAGGCACAAAGAGGGAGAAGTCTCAGATCTCTTCATTGAGAAGCGCCACAACTAGGGTGTGGTTGATCCCCAAATCAGTCATCTGGGTCATGGACATAATTCTAACCCAATAGTTGTGAATAGAAAGTTTATCTTTTGTCTTAAGGTCCAGTAACTTCACTAGAATCTTCAGTTAACTTTCCACATCATTTCTTTGTAAATACAGTGTGATTCTTTAACTTCATCATCTTTTATTTCAAGAAAGACTTCTTTTGTTAAAACATTGAACTTTTGTCTGTTTCTTTGTTTTTGTTTGTTTTCTTCAAGAATATCAATTTTGACCATTTGGTCACTTTTTGTCTTCTGTAACTATTGTTTTCTGTCTCCAGTGAGTTTATATGTTTATTCCTTTATTTTTGTGTAATTTGCTTTTCAAGCTTGTGTTTTACCTTTCTTACTGATTTCAGCAGTATATATTCCACTCTTTTCTTTCTCAAGTGTAGTTTTCATCTGAAAAATGACTATACTGATATTTGCAATTTATTTTCTGAAATTGGTGAGTTCATGTTTTATCTCTGTTATCTTTGATCCCTCTTTTATATGTTTAATATCTTTTTAAAATTCTTTACCCAGAATCCATGGTCTATGTTGCATGTTTTCTTTATATTCTTTAGGAATATCATTTGATATAAATTTGCTTCTGTTTATTGGGAGCAATTCTTTTATAAAATGCGGTTTTTATCTGATCTTTGCTTCTTTCTCTCCCTTTCTCTTTCTCTCCCTCCTGTATTCTCTGAGATGAGCGGATCACCCACAAAGAGGATTAGGCTTGTTGTAATTGGATGTTTAAATTACACATTTTTGTTTTGTAATTTAGAGTTTCCTTATCACTGATCTGGTGACCTCGGTATGCAATTACAAAGAGGGAGGTTCCTCTCTCTTCAGACCTTCTAACTACATCTAACTCCATCTTTGATTTCTTGGTGTCAGGAGTTTTAATGGGAAAAACAAAAACAAAAACAAAAATGGCCAATATTTGTCATTCACCTTTAGTCAGCCTCTTCTAATGTTCTGGGAAGTAGAAGTTGAGCCTTTGTTTTCTCACCCCAAGTAAAGGATCACTAATTAGACCTTTTTGAATTTACCAGTTACTTTTAAGAAATCTGCGTCTTGGTCAAGATCTAGAGAGATGGGTTGTCCCTTATTTTTTCTCTCATTTTGTATCAATTCAATTGTATTTTGCAATAGTCTTCTTAGTCTTTTTTTGTGGGGCTGTCATAGCTTCCCAATTTCATTGCAATTGTAATTTTATCTAATTCTTAATTATTTTAATCAATTTTTAAAATGACAATGCAGGAAGTAAACAAGTATTTTTTTCTTCTTATATTTTACAAGAAATCTCCGTTAGTATGCTTCAAAATAGAGTAATCAAAGTAAGCATTTGCATCAATTTAAAAATATTTTTATTGATTTTGAAAAAGAAGCACTTTTCAGTATTTTCAGTTCTTAGGTAAAGTGTTTTCAGTTCTCAGGGACAAATGTATTCTGGAATTCTAATTTTGATTTCTTCACTTACCAGCTGTGATTCTTCTATTTAGTCATTAAATTTTTCTCAGTCTTAAAGGAATAAAAATTCCTACTTACCTCACAAGGCTATTTTGTGAGAATCAAGCAGAATAAGACATGAAAATCTGGAATGCTACCAATTCTAATGCAAGTATCAGGTACAGTCAATATTTACATTTTACATATGGAAAAACACTTCCATTTTTCCATATGGAAAAAAACCCAAGTCATGACTTATAGAAGACATAATAGATTCTGCTTTTTGCTTGAGTTATCTTCGGATGAGCTCTTATTTTTCTCCAAGTCTGATGGAGATCGACAGCAGTGCATATCAGCGTGTCTGTGCTTGCAATTACTTCCCTTTATCCTCACCTTCCACCATGTTTGCTAAAAGAGGTAATGAACCTGACAGTTCTGTTTCTGAGCATTTGCAAAGCAGAAATGGGTATGGAGAGTTAAGGAGTTTATACCAGAAAGAGCCAAAATTTACTTACACAAAAACATAATGGAGAAATAAAGGGTAGTAGAGACCTCGTTTTGGAGGGAAGTTTTGATGGAGGATGAGAATGAGAAAGGAAGAGAGAAGCCAAGTTAAAGAGAGAGAAAAGGCATTTTAAATTGTTTTTTGGTTATGAATTGAATTTCTTTTAATATTTTCAAAAGATACAAGTAAGTATTAGAACTATTTTTAGTTACTTTGGGGTGAAGGACCGTGTTTCTTTATGATACAGAATGACATAGGACTTACATGGGATGCCTCCGATTTCCTCTTCCTATCTACTGTCAGCTCTTCTCCATCCTGTGCTGTGCCCTGGGAGACTGACCTTGAGCTTTGGCCAATGGGCTGCATGATCAAACAACTGGCAGGAGAAGAGCGAGATTGGGGATTTTGTCCTAATACCTTCCTCCTGACAGTCACTGTGGACCAGCTGTGTCCCTTGACAACAGGTCATGGTTCCTCTGAGGGAAACTTCTCTGACTCCAGGTTTAAATAACCACTCCCCTCGTGCCCTTTTTGACTCAGGTGTTTTAGTCCCCCACCATCTTTAGCTCCCAGATAGTGTTACTATCCTTTGTGGTTTCTGTACAACCTGTAAAGACTCGTAAATAATTCCTTTATAAACTCCCTACTCAAACAACACGAAGTGTGTTATTTTCTGCTAGAACCCCAAATCGTACAGGACCAAATGAGGCCCTTAGACTTATTTGGTTTGTAGAAATATGCTTTAAGTATCTGGTATTGTCCTAGAAAAAACACAGACGATCTAATGGCCATATAACTCAATCAGCTGAAATGGTCAGAACTTTTTATTTTGGCCAGTTTTCGTGCTTTATATATTTCATGCTTTCTGTGTCAATAGTAGATGCTAATTTTATGGAGAAGGAGCAAAGAATGCAAACTTTTTTTGAGCCTTAACTTTGCATTGGTGTCAGTGTTCAGCATTTCATTGTCCTATGCAATCCTACTATGAATCTCATAAGAAAGGTCCATTTTGCCTCATTTTACAGATGAGTATCATGAGTCTTAAATTGTTTCTCCAACTCTCAAAACTGGCAAATGACAGAGCTATGATTCAAACAGCTTTGATCTCAATCCATCTAAAATTGGTTCCCCGAATTTATTATACCTCAGAAGTACATAGGAATTCTTTTAAAAATACAGATTATTAGGACTGTCTCAGATATGCTAAAAAAAAAAAAAAAAGGGAAAGAGAAAACCTCTAGGGGTTCTCTATTTGGAAAGATTATATAAGCCCTCACCCCTCGCTTGGTGATTCTGATATGCAGCCAGTTTGGAAAGACTGAAGTTTCGAATTGATTCTGCCCCTAAATGACAATCAACTTTTTTCCCCTGGTTCTTATATTTGGCCTTTCAAATACCTTAAACAGAGCCATATACCAGAGAGTGAATTATTTCACTGTCTAAGAGTGTTTATTCTGATTTTCCCTCCAGGTCACTTCTTAAACAAATTCTGAATTTTAGCAATTCTGCATGAATTAAAAGTAATTTGAATTATGTCCAGAAATATTGTACTAGAAATATTTTTATCTGTACTAACATTTATTATTTAAAACAAAATTATATTAGAGTCTGTGAAAATACATAGAACCTAAATTAGTAAATCTGATATTGTAAAAAGTGAACTAAGTATATGTTTTTATAAAAATTGGCATAAAATGAGAATGTTGGTATTGAATTACTTCATAATTTCTCTCTAATCTTCATGCACAATAGGTACTGTCTCTATTGGGGGTGCCTTTCATGTGTTTAAGGAATGAAGAAGAAAATGTGGTATTGTGTAAACCCTTAGCACTTGAGACTAAATCTTTGTCCTATTCATCAAATTATAATACTACATAATTTTTCACTGCTCACTACTCCATTTCTCCATCTTTAAAATGAGAGTAAGTCCACCTTACTAAAGCTCAAAGAAATATCCTATAAAATCTGCTCTTTAAAAGTAAATCGTCCTTTTTCTGCCATAGTGGTGTGTGCTTGACTCCGCTTCTTGCCATGTCTTCTCACAAGACTTTTAGGATTAAGTGATTCCTGGCCAAGAAACAAAACAAAATCATCCCATTCCCCAGTGGATTCAGACAAAAACTGGTAATAAAATCAGGTAAAACTCCAAAAGGAGACATTGGAGAAAAACCAAGATGGGTCTATAAGGAATTGCACATGAGATTGCACACATATTTGTGCTGTCTGAAGGTCACAATCATGTTACCATATCAAGCTGAAAATGTTACCACTATCTGGAGGGTTAGACATGTTTTGTTGGGAATATATATTTTTTTCTCTCTGAATCTGTTATGAACGCGTTGGTTTGCTGGGTTCAGTAATAAATACATGAGACCTTTCGTTCACATAAAAATCAATCAATCAATCACTGACTTCTGAGATGATATAAAATAAAAGCATCAAAATAAAAGCAATAAAATAAGGTAAACATGAACTACTATGGGCTTCATAAAAAGTCCAAATATCAATGAAAGTGTGTTATTCAACCATTGAGAATCCACTGCCTAACATAATGCTTACCAGTTAGTGGGTGCTAAATTTTGGCTTTACTTGGCTATATTGGATCATTATTATGTAATTTAACAGATATGTGCATGGATTTTTTTAGAGCTACATTTACACTTAAAAACCTATCAGAATAATTACTCCTGCTAGGAATTTTAGAAAGACTTTTTAAAATAAACAATTACCCACCAAGAAACAACAAGGTTAGAAGGGTGTCAGTCATAGGAATTGTAGCACCAGTTTTTCTTTATAAAGTTCCTCACAGGGACAGAGTGAGCATGAAATAAAAAGTGCTTTTTCTTTTTAAGTTTGATTGGTTGAAAGGGCGGTCCAAGCAATAGTAGGTAGGAAATAATGACTCCAAATTTTTATTTCCATTGTAGATAGCAAACGTTTACTTCTGAAAAGCTTTAGAGTATTTAACCTAAATACCTAAATATTTCATCTTAAGCACTTAAAATGTTTATTTTAAGTGTTATAACCTTAACATGTTTTATTTTTAGCATTAGAGTAAAAATGTACAAGTATTTCTTGCTGTATCCATGAAAAAAAGGTTTTCCCAATAGTGTGATACTAAAGATCAGCATCTGCTTTATAACATTCACATCTGTTTGCTCAGTGGAATTTACCCTGCCCTCAGCCACAGCTAGTACCGAGTGAATCCACAAGCCTACTGCTTCCAGGAAGAATCACATAGCCAAACACCCAACTTAAATGGGCCCTCTTTCTCCATGCGTCCTCATACAGTTGCTAATGAAGCCATGCATCCCATCTGTCAAGCATTTTGGGTGATCACACCAAGGAGGCCTTGGACAAAAAGACTCCTACATATCCCTAGCTCAACAAAACCTACGAGGTACCCCCTATTTTATTTTTAGGGTAATAATTTCTTCTTTATTTAAAATTCAATAAGAAAAATCATTTTGTCTTTAAAAACTTATGAAAGTCTTTGAAAATTAGACTGTTTAATTTGAATTCTAGGAATGTGCTTATATATTTCCTTATGTGTGATGTATTTTTATAGAAGATATTGGACACTAAAAGCTGATAGCCACCCTTGTTAGAAAGGAACCATTTAGTCATTATTTCTGAGGCCTGCTGTCATCTTTCCTTCCCCGGTTTGGGAAAGAGAGGGTAGTATAACGGGTTATTTTGGAATATGCAAGACATGTGCTGATGAGCTATAATTACATAGTGACATCTTGGGAACTGCTATTTGGATGCTGCTTCCAGCTAATTTATAATTCTTTAAAGATGCTACATTCACATTGGTTTTCATTTACTTTCATTTTTTTCCCATTTCTTTAAAACTGGTAGCATTGCTATTGGTTTAAATATCTCAACGATTTTCTTCTACGACATCCAGCCAAGCTGAATTAAAACTTGTTGTAACAGCCAAGAAGCTAAAGGTAAAGCTCCTTAAATATTTTCCAAAATTATCTAATTGCTTCTTACAAAACTTTTCCTTTGTTTTCGGTGCCTTGTTTTATCCTAATTATCAGACAGTCCAAGTGGATCTTATTAGGATCCCTTGGTCTTTTGCCCTTACTGGGGCCTGATGTCATTTTTTGTAGACACTGATCTAAAATAAAATGACATGAATCTGTTCAGATGAAACAATTTCAGTTATTCACTTTTCAGGTATCTGAGTGTCTCCTATGGACACAGTTTCTGCCCTTAAGTAGCTGACAATTTTTTGGGACAGGAACAGGGAAAGAGGCAGTCACAATAGCGGGCACAATGGGAGTACCTTTCTGGAGGAGTTAGGAAAGGCACTGGCAAGTAACTTCTCTGTTGAGACACTTGGTATAACAGGCATCATTCAGAGAAGGGGATAGGGCAAGGAAGAACACTTTAAGCACGGAAACAGGATGTCTCACAAGAAGGAGGTGAGAGTGAACAGGCTACACTGGGTGTGTATTGCAAGTTGCTGGGTAGGATGAAGATTCTAAAGGCACACTCAGCCCATTTACAGAATGTCTTAAAATATGGAGAGTTAGTTTTCTCTTGATCCTGATGCCCGTTTTGCTTCTTGGCACGTTACAGCAAATGAACAGGAGTCAATGTGATAGAGATAGCAAAGTTGTCTCTTTAGTCACCCTATTAGCATGTTGTAGTGAATTGGAGAAGAGAAGCAGCTGCAGGTTTGCAGAGGAAATCAAAACAGAGCAATTGCTGATACTCCCCATGGAACCATCATGAAAGCTCAGCACAGAGGGCTCTTGGGAGCCCAGCAGGCTGAAATGCTGCCACGCCAGTGCCTGGAGGGCATTACTTTGCTCTCCACTGCATTTGATTCTCAATCTTCATTTGATACTGAAACAAACTTTCAGTAAAAAAAGCGTGGTTGGGTTTCCAAGATCAATGGCAAACTGATCTATATTTTACTTGAGGTAACTTGAGATTTAGTTTTGACTTTAGATATAAATATCTGAGAATTTGAGTACCAGTTACCCATTCAAAAGATAACTAGATTTCAACTGTATCCCAAGGAAAAGTTACATAAAATTACTCTCTTCTCCCCTCCTACCCCTTCTTTTCTTCTTCTCTCTTCCTCCTTCTCCTCCCCCTTCTCTTTTTCTCCTTCTCTGACTCCTCCTCCTCCTCTCTCTTTCTTGCCTGGAGATCAAGGGCTTCGCTAGTGATGTGCTCACCCTTAACCAACATGCAAATTATGAATCTCCTGAAAGGGGGTCGGGAACGTAGGAAACAGCTCCCTCTGTCTGGTGAGGACTGGAGAAGTAGTATTTATACTTACGTTTTTAAAAGATGCAGAAAAAAATGCTCCTGCTTTTTTCCAGAGCAAAGACATAAAGCTATGGGTGTCATAGAAACAGTACTGGAATCAGAGGCAGATTTTTACTTCTGGCTCTATCACAGACTAGCTATGTGGCATCTTGGGCTAGTATGGGATGTTCAGTGCTTTATCTTTATCTATAACTCTGCTTCATTTGTTCATTCATATAAAAAACGTATGTGGAGAACCTAGAATGTTCTAGGTGCTATGCTGGCTTCTGGGGAATGTGAAGGTAAAAACATCCTACCTTGATAGAGCAGAGTGGATGGGGGGAAGGCTCCCACAGGGTCGATAAATCCAGAGATAAGCAAATTTACTATGATAGTGGGATGATATATATGCTATGAGACAGGTGGACGTGAGTATCTACAAAAACAAGGAGGAGTGTCTCCTAACAGGGACTGGAGAACCAAGGTTTCAGTCAGAGAAGTTTTTATAAGGGAAGAGATGTTGGATGGACAACATAGAATGAGACTCTGTTTCAAAAAACAAAACAAAAAACCAGAAAAATAAAATTATTTAGGAGAGATGGCAGGGGGTGGGGATGCGCTCACAAAGGGAGTGTGGTCTGTTTAGGAGCTGTGAGGGGCTCAGTTTGTGTCCACAGGGCAGGTGTGTTGATGAGTGGTGGGCATGGACCTGGAGGGATGAGCTGAGGCCAGAGCCCCACGCAGCCTAGCATGTCATGCTTTGTATCTCATCTGGAGAGTGGCGGGAGGAGCCACTGAAGTCTTTCAACAGAGGAGTAAGATCATGATATTTGCATTTCAGGACAGCCTCTTTGTGCTTTGGTAGTGCCCATCACAAAATGAGCTGATGAATGAGGAGATGATTTCTAACTTTTTCAGATCATGTTCTTTTTTGAGAATATTAATTTTCTCTCTAGAAAAAATACGCATACAGGTAAAACTATCTATTAACTTCCTGGGAGGCATAAAGAGCCCCTGAAGTCCAACCATGGATCACAGGTTAATCAACTCCCCATTGTAATGGTCTGTGTTTACTTTTCACATTAGTTTTACTTGAATAGTATTTGTCCCAAACTTACTTAAGAGATCCTGACTTTTCTTTACATTATTGTTTGTATGTTCCTCCATTCACTTAATGAAACCAAGAGCACATCTCTCACAAAGCTCATGTGCAGCCCCTCTGACATTACCCACAGCACAATAGGTGGTGGAATCAGTGATTCATTGAGACAGCTATCATTCCAGGGAGCTTGGGCTCAGGGATGGTGGAGCGACCCATCTGCTGCCATCTGCTGCCACATTCTTCACATGGGCTCCAATCCCCAGAATGAAGGTGTGGGGTCAAGAAATAAACACTCATGTAGGGGTTTGGCAAGTGATGCCCAAGCTCCCAGAGTCCTAGGCAGGCCAGTGTCTAGGGTGAGGCAGTCCCAAAAGGGAACTAAGACAGAGGACCTCAGCCAATTGTGGCAGAGGAAAGGACACAGCAGCCTGAGCAAGCAAGAGGGGTGGAGGCAAGCGACCTCCATGGTCGCTCGGCCTCCTGGCCTCACTGGTGAGTGGGGCACAGTACAAATGTCCCTCACATGTGGGCTGAAGCTGCTGCTGCTGTGCTCCCAGCTTGATATGTTTTGGCTGTGTCGCCACCCAAATCTCATCTTGAATTGTAGTTCCCATAATTCCCACGTGTTATGGGAGGGACCTGGTGGGAGATAATTGAGTCACGGAGGCGGCTTCCCCATACTCTTCTCATGGTAGTGAAGAAGTCTTACAAGATCTGATGATTTTATAAGAGGAAACCCCTTTCGTTTGGCTCTCATTCTCTCTCGTCTGCTGCCATGTAAGACATGCCTTTCACCTTCCACCATGATTGTCAGGCCTCTCCAGCCACGTGGAACTGTGAGTCCATTAAACATTTTTCTTTGTAAATTACCCAGTCTCTTTAAGTATGTCTTTATCAGTAGCATGAGAACAGACTAATACACAGCTATGTGTAGAAGTGGCTGAGGAACTGGGCCAGAAATGGACATGGGTTAGTTCAGCTTGAAGAGCTAGGAAGAAGAAAAGAAAGGAGAAGACTGAAGGTGGTCCCTCCAGAAACACTGCAGACTGTCAGCCTTGTCAAATGCTTGGGTTCTTGCATGAAGCTCTCCCTTTTCCTTGTGGCTTAGTGGCAGCAAGTATGAAAAATGGAAGTATTGATGGAAAAAATATACACTGGCAGAAGACGGGTAGTTGGGGACTCTTGGTTAGAAATGTACATGCAAATGGCTGGGTGTGGTGGCTCACACCTCTAATCCTAGCACTTTGGGAGGCTGAGAAAGGCGGATCACTTCAGGTCAGGAGTTTGAGACCAGCCTGGCCTCTACTAAAACTACGAAAATTAGCTGGGCGTTGTGATGTATGCCTATAGTCCCAACTACTCAGGCTGCTGGGGCAGAAGAATCACTTGAACCTGGGAGGTGGAGGTTGCAGTGAGCCAAGATCATGCCACTGCGCTCCAGCCTGGGTGATAGAGTGAGACTCCAAAAAAAAGAAAAGAAATGGACATGCATGCAAAAAGGAAAAAAAAAGATGTCACATTAAAACCATCAGCAAACTGTTGAAAGAATTTACTTCCAGAAAATGTCCTTATTATTGGAGGTAATGCATTTCTATCTGATGGTAGGTATGCTTTTTGTTTTTCTAATAGGTAAACCATGTATAACTACCATTATATACTCTGATGCTATTGTCGTGAGAGAAATGCCAATTTTAAGTTAGCTGATGCTTAATTTTGTAATAATCTTACTGCCTTTATTATGCCAATTATTATGCAAGCCAATTCTCCTTTTTCCTTATATACCAGATCAAGTTCAATACAAGCCACCAAATTCAGATAGAAATGTGTTAATTCCATGTGAAAAGTGAAGGAAAATGGATGTTATTTCATTGAGCAAAAATATCATTTATTTTTTCAACATATTTTCAGTTCATGACCAATTATTTTAACTCAAACTACTTAGATTTAATTTATAAACCTGATATTGCATAACATATAACTTAAAGTCAAACTGTTCTACATGGACTAATTTTATTGTATTATCAGCATCAACTCTTAATTTTAAATCAAGCAATGTCACCCATTTGTTAAGCTTCCCTTATGTTCTAGCATGAGCAATTACTAGTAAGTTATATAATAATTTAGGACAGATCTTGTGGAGGAAGTAAGTTCTGCTTAAAATGTGGGAAATTCCAGAAGATGTGTTAACTCTTTGGAGCATCTGATTCAGTAGTTCCCAAGGGAAGTTTGAGAAATGTTCCAACAAAATTTGATGAGTTGCTAGGCACCTCTGTTTTAACTTCTACATTAGCTACTTTTTTCTTCTTTTTTTTTGAGACAGGGTCTTGCTCTGTAGCCCAGGCTGGAGTGCAGTGGCGTGATCACGGCTCACTGCAACTTCGACCTCCCGGGCTCAAGTGATCCTCCCACCTCACCCTGCTGATTACCTGGGACTACAATGTGTCTTACCGTGCCTGGCTAATTTTTTTAAATTTTTTTTTGTAGAGATGGGGTCTCCCTGTGTTGCCCAGGTTGGTCTTGAACCACTAAGCTCTTGGTCTTCCAAAATGCTGGGATTACAGGCATGAACCACCATGCCTGGCATGTTAGCTACTTTTGAAAGACTTCATAGAATGTATGTGACCTGTTCTCAATCTTTTCATTTCTCCCTCTCTTCCATCAACTCATACTATCCCTTTATATTTCCAAATCAAAACACTGCTCCACCCTGATTTAGAGTTTGAGTTATTGCCGTGCCTCACCTGTCCCCAAGTAGAAACTGAGTGGTCTTGGATACTTTTCCGATCAATGAGTTTTTTTTTGTTTTTAATTATTGTCAACTTCAAGTTTATTTTCTAAAACCTGTTTCTCCACCAGAACCAGTCCCACCATCAAGCATGCCTTGTAAAGGTTTCCTGACATTAAGTTTAGAGGAACATGCATTGAAGTACCAAGGTTACAGTCCTAAAGCAGCATGCTCACTCACAATATTAGCCCTTTAGAAGTTAGGTGATGGTGGGTGTCTCTGCAGACCTATGGTTTTAACTCAGCTAGACATGTACAAAATCAGGCAATAGAAACTTTTTTCTCCCAGCAGAAGTGTCTTAGACAGAAGAAAGGCTGTTTTTCTTCATCTACTTGCCCCCCAGAAGCAGAATTCCTTGATGAGATAATTACTTACTCACAACTTACCCAGGAAATTACATTACTTTGTAATCTTGCCTCATTTATAAGCAAGGGTAAATCTTCCATCATAGGACCTTTCTGACTGTATCTCTGCCTGTGGGTTAATAAGACGACTGATTGTACATGACAGCCTCTTTTCTTTCCTGATTTATAAATCTTATTTTTTCCTTTAAATGGATTGCTTCCCCCTCTCATCTGCTTTATTTCTCTTTTCTTTATTGTGTGATAATCTCATGTAAAAAGCAAAGGCAAATGGGTGTTATTTCTTTGGGTAAAAATGCTATTTATTTTTCAACAGTTTTTGGTTCATGTTTTGTGGCTAAGTAGTTTTCCTATCACTGTACTTGATACCGAAAGATGGTTGGACATTTGGATTTCCCCTCTGGTCTTTCCTCTCCCTTTCAAGATCAAATCTTGCTCAAATTTAATCAGAATAAGTGGCCAAAGGAGTAATAGAATATAGAAGAATAATTTGCTATCTCTGGAACTCAGTGATGAAAGAGAGAAATTTTGAGGTGGTCTGCACTATCTTTCTGGTTGATGAAGTCTAAATGATTCAGTTTTGATTCATGGAAACAGCACTGTGAGCAATGACCAGAATAAAAGGGGTTTCAAATTTGACATTTTGTTCCAAAGCAAGAATGGTAAGTTTACGTGAAACTGTCTCAGATGATCAATGATTTAGAGATATCACCTGGCTATTTCCTAAAATAGTCTATTAACAGTTAATTAAAACATGAAGCAAGTTGGTGAGAAGAGTCCATAGCCTGCAATCCCTATATTTTCTCCAGGTCTCCAGGACTTCAGCTATGTCAGTGGTTCCCAACTGGGAGCCATTTTGCTCCTCAGGGGATGTTTCTCAATGTCTCGTACATTTTTGGTTGTTATAACTGAGGGATGATGCTAACTGCATTTAGTGGGTAGAGGCCAGGGATGCTGTTGAATTTCCTACCATGGACAGGACAGCTCCCCATCACAGAATTCTTTAGCCCCCCAAATGTCAAAAGTTCTGCTGTTGAGAAACCCTCATCTGTACCAACGACTAGGACCACGTGGTAGGTCTCCTTATAGATAGCCTCAAACAGAGGTCTTCTAGGGGCTTCTGGCCATCAGAATTCTTAGGAATCTTAATAAAGTATAAAATTGCTTCTGAGTCCAGGGTTATTTGGAGTGACAAAGAGGCTCCTGGACTCGCCTGGAAGCTCCTGTAAACCCAACTATGAGGATCTTGGTTCAGCCCCTGAGCACCACCTGTAATGTATTTTCAGCTATGACCTCAGATCTGATCCAGAGCTCCAGTAGATCCCCCAGGCTGACTTTGCCCATCTCTAATATTTTGGGACAATGGCCAAACCCTCACAGACAACCTGCATTGTGAGTTTGTGCCATAAGCACTCACTGTGAGATTAACAAAAATATTAACCAAGTTAACTTTATAAAGGCCACTATCCATGGGATAGTTTTGGGATTGTTTGAGGTTGTTAACTTAATGAGCAGTTTTTCCAAATAATGGAGAAATTCACCACCACCAACCAGTCTTGCCCTCTCTTGCTGGGGTGGAAACCTTACTACCCTTAGGTGGTGTAACCGTGTGCTGTGTTCATTGTCTGCCTTCACTTGACCTATATTAGTTCAAAATCACATGAGGTGAGGGAATAAAATCTTCATCTTTATTGAGAGGAGGGACAGGAAAGAGACTTGTGTTAATGGAAATTTTCCTCTCCCAGTTTACTTCTAATCACAAGGGTTCCATAATTAAGAGGCTTATATAGCATTTAAAGTTTATTTGTTTATACAGTACAATTTACAGTTTACAGTTCTTTCACCTCCAGCCAGCCTTCTGTATCTGATTCCACATCCCAATCCAACTAACCACAGATCGAAAATATGCGGGGGAAAAAAACCCATAAAGAGTAAGAGTACAACAAAAGCCAAAATAGACAAATGGGATCTAATTAAACTAAAGAGCTTCTGCACAGCAAAATAAACTATCATCAGAGGGAACAGGCAACCTACAGAATGGGAGAGTATTTTTGCAATCTATCCATCTGACAAAGGGCTAATATCCAGAATTTACAAAGAACTTAAACAAATTTACAGGAAAAAACAACCCCATCAAAAAGTGGGCGAAGGATATGAACAGACACTTCTCAAAAGAAGACATTTATGCAGCCAAAAGACATATGAAAAAAAGCTCATCATCACTGGTCATTAGAGAAATGCAAATCAAGACCACAATGAGATACCATCTCATGCCAGTTAGGATGGTGATCCTTAAAAAGTCAGAAAACAACAGCTGCTGGAGAGAATTTGGAGAAATAGGAACACTTTTACGCTGTTGGTGGGAGTGTAAATTAGTTCAACCATTGTGGAAGTCAGTGTGGCGATTCCTCATGGATCTAGAACTAGAAATACCATTTGACCCAGCAATCCCATTACTGCATATATACCCAAAGGATTATAAATCATTCTACTATAAAGTTACATGCACACATATGTTTATTGTGGCACTGTTCACAATAGCAAAGAATTGGAACCAACCTAAATGCCCACCATTCATAGGCTGGATAAAGAATATGTGGCACATATACACCATGGAATACTATGCAGCCATAAAAAATGATGAGTTCATGTCCTTTGCAGGGACATGGATGGAGCTGGAAACCATCATTCTCAGCAAACTAATACAAGAACAGAAAACCAAACATCACATGTTCTCACTCATAAGTGGGAGTTGAACAATGAGAACACATGGACAAAGGGAGGGGAACATTACACACAGTGACCTGTTGGGGGGTGGGGAGCTAAGGGAGGGATAGCATTAGGAGAAATACCTAATGTAGATGATGGGTTAATGGGTGCAGCAAACCACCATGGCACGTGTATTCCCATGTAACAAACCTGCATGCTCTGAGCATGTACCCATTTAACCAAAACTTAAAGTATAATTAAAAAAAAGAATAAGATTACAACAATAAAAATACATATAAGAAACAATGGAGTATAACAGCTATTTACTTAGCATTTGCATTGTATTAGGTATTCTAACTCATCTGGAGATGATTTAAAGTATACGGGAAGATGTGCCAAGGTTATATGCAAGTACTGTGCCATTTTATAATAGGGACTTGAGTATTTGCAGATTTGGGCATCTCTGGGAGGTCCTGGAACCAGTCCCCTCGGATACCAAGGTACGGCTATATTTCATGAAATCCTCGCCATGTTAAGCAAGTTATTATTACTGCTTCCATTTTATTGATGAGAGAATTGAAGCTCAGCAAAGTTGTACAGCAGTTAAGTGCGAGAATCAAAACCTGAATACTGCTTTTGCCCCATGAAACCAGTGAGTTTCCTACTCTAGCAGGGCTAGGTCTTGCCTCAGTGGCCTCAGCCATGTAAAAAAGTGCATGTCAACCCTTAGGATGTGTCCTGCTCCAGTTCTTCCCATGCAACCTACATTTCGCAAGTGGCTCATTTTCTTTTTCTATTTGGTTGCAAAATGTGCATAATGCCTTTCCCAGCTATCTTCCTTCCTAACATGGTCCAGACAGATTAGATTAGCTGCGTCGATATACAGGTGTCTGGGATCAGTAAAACATTGTGACTGGACTGGTACAGCATTATGCTGATAATTAATTTTATCCATTTGTGGGTCATAGCCTCTGTAGGCTGAGATGCAGAGGAACAAAGAAAATGAGTTCTGTGGATTCATAAATTTCATTTCAAATTTATCAGTGATATTTAGATAAAGGTGTGCTTTTGCCAATAAAGGGAAAATCGTTTGGGGATTGGATGAGGCTTGGTGGAAGGAGAGATTTGGTAACATCATTTGGAGGATGCAGGAAGAGAAGTCTAAGAAGAGTCATGTAAAGGGTGTGGCATCTGATTTCCACTGAAGCACCAGGGAGGCTGGGTTCCAATTGCCCTGATGTGAATTTGGAAAAGGTGCCACCTCTGATTGTGCAGAGCATAGCTAGTAGAGAAAACCCAAATCCGATAGGCTCAGAACTCGATGGCTGGCTTCTCTACTGGACTTTAGCCCTCCTCACCCCTTGTTTTTGTCCTTTATGCAGTGCACAAACTTTACTGTCTGCAGCAGTCCTCAAGACGAAAGAAACGCTGTTTCATCATGAGATCCTGTTACTTGATGTTTTAAAAGATTGAATTTGGAAGTGAGTAAAACAAAATCCAACAAGCCAACAGAAAAGGTTCTTGGGGGAACCAACAGTTTTTACAAAGTCCAGAGGCTTAGAGTGCCATAAAAGCTCCAGACCTCACTCAGAGCCTTCTGACTGGGTGCAGCAGCAGACAGGTGGATTGCAAGACAGGAAATAAAAGGAATTTTCAAACAGACATCCAGGCCTTAAGAAGTCAGCAGCCAGAAGGGAACCTTGTACCTCTATCTCCATAGTTCCCAGAGACAAAGATACCATACCAATGAGTAGTGATTTGATGTAGCATTCGTGTTTATAATGAAAACTTCGTGTAATAAAAATCTGAATTGTGTTCAGAGGTTTGATTTTCAATGGTTGATATTTTTAAGTGTTAAAGTTTATAGGAGAAAGTTCTGGTTATCCAGAAAATTCGTGTATGTAAGATGCTTAATTTCTCAATGAGGTTAGCTAAGCAAAGATTTGCAGAAAAAGTACTCCAGAGATATTTTATTATAAAATTTATAAATAAAGGAATAACACTAAATAGGTCCTTCTTTGGAATAAGTCATTTTGTATGTAGGCATTCCTAAATATGTTTTACGGAATAGAGATTTAGTAATATGCCAAATGTCTAGAACAATGCTTTTCAAACTCTGTTTAATGAAATATTAATCTTAGTTTATCAGCATATGAATCAGCATTCTCTGAAACAAATATTTCTCTTTAAATAAATTTGGAAAATACCAAGGTTAACAAAGTAAACGGGCTTCTTTATTGCAGGATTTCTCAGGGCTTTTAATATACCCAAATGCACTGTGGTTTCCCAGAAGGGGAACATAATATTCAATGCCAGTCACACCTTATGTCTGAACTCATTAAAAATCAACTCCACTTTGCCTACCCTGCTCCTTTACACATTGGTGGGGGTGGTCCGCTTTTCCTTTGGAGGAGGCTTGGATGAGGCTATGATATTTGATCACTTTCAGATAATGAAATTCCTTTTGCTATAAAAACAGACTTAATTCCAAAAGCATATGCACAATATACTGTGCAAAAATTAAGATTCCAAAGAAGTGCATTAACCTTGGACTTCTCCCAGGTCAGAGGAGGTTCACATTGGAAGTCTGTGTCACAGGGAAATTGTGGCTGTCCTCTCCTTGTGCGCTTTCACCGTTTGGTAACTGCATTTAGCTCCCTGATAGGGCACAGTGTAGGTAAGAGGCTAGGCAGAAAGACAGTTGTGACCTAGCTCTGTTGCTTTCTGTCAGCTTGGCTGATGTTAAAGCTTACTCCTTCCATGATGATGCTTTGAGGGGTGTCCTCTCCAACAGTTCCATTGATAGGGAACACATGTGTCTATACCCTGGGGGTGGTCTTCTTATGTAGGCAGGATAAAGACCATCTCCCTTTCTTTTGTGGCCGGGGCCTGGTCCAGGGAGGAGTACTCATGCCTCCCCATTAGTCCGCTGTCAGAGAGGATAGCCAGTCCTTCTCCCTCCCAGCCCATGGTAATTGGTTCTAGAGTCCATGAGAGATTTCTCATGAGGAGGAGGAAGAAAATGCTCTGCATTCTAACTGAAGAAAAATCCTTTATGTATCTTTGAATTGCACCAAAGAATTCAAGAGATGTGAAAGAGTTTCCCAAGACTGTTGCTTAGGAATTGGGGAAGAAGAAGGAAGTTCTGTCTTTCACTCGGATATCTGAGGACCACCAGATTGGTGACTCGGTTGAAATAGACACAGGTGTAGTCCTATGTCAACATTCAGTGTTACATATTTCAACACAGAAGATAACAGAAGATACCCTCAAACGTGCATGTGCCCATGTGTGCACGTGCACACACACACACACACACACACACACACACACACACCCTCAGTACCATACCATAATTCTCGGAGCTGTTGGTCTCTCTCACACACAGTCTGCATTCTGCAGTGTCTGCTCTGTCCATGACCCTCAACAACAGCTCCCATTGTTCTGCAAAACTGCTGTCTTCAAGGCCAACCTTTTCTTTGTGATTGTGGTCAATTTACATTTTTTTTTTTTTTTTTTAGTACTTGTGCTCTCTGACCATTTTAGGAATTTCCCTTCTGATTTGAACAACATTTTGCTATCCAAATTCTGTCTACTTTTTTAACCAGTTCTTGCTCGATGTATCTCCTTTTCCTTGTTCTCAAGTAAGGGATTAACAGGGATAAACTCCTACTCCTTGGTAAATCTTCCTATCATTTTTGGAAATCTCATCCATTGTAGTAAATGCTCTTAAATCTTCATCTTCAGGCCGTGACTTCTCTGTAGCCTCCATTCACATGTTTCCAGGTGTATGTCTGCAATGAGCATTCCGTGGCTCTACATAGATGCCCCATCGTACCTAGAACCCATGTATCCCAAACTCAATTCTTTCTTTCCCAGGACATTACTTCCTGCACTTCCTTAGTCTATCAATGGCACTGTTATTCTCCTGATCATCTAGACTTGAAATTTTGGGGTTTGGACTCCTCCTGCTCCCTTGCTTTATATGTAATCAGTCATCAAGTCTCAATCATTCTCTTCTTTTAATGCTTTTTTCACCTTTCGTTCTACTGCCTGTCTTGTTCATTTATTTTTCACATCACGAAAGATGGTGTGGACATTTTTTCTCCCTTCACTTTTTCTTTCTGCATGTAATATGTTTTGTGTATTTCACCTGAAGTCATCCTAAAACATGGCTTTCATTCTGTTAATTCCTGGTGCAAAATACATGGCTCACAATTTCCTGGTGAATTTAATCCAAATTTAGCCCAGAATCCAAACCTCTTGGTAATCTGGCCCCCATCTCCCTCTCCCACTCTGTACTCCACTTTTCCTTTTATACAAACACTATGCTTGAGTCAGACTGGTCTCCACATTTTTATACTGAACATATCAAGTCTACTTCCCACCCCTCTGCTCTTACTGGAATCTTGAATATCTCAAATAAAATATATGTACTCTAAATCTCTGTAAAATCCATGTCTGCAGCGTTGTCTTATTTTATGTTTCCTCATTTTATTTTAGTTGGTAAAGAAGTATACATTAATAATTTCTAAGAGTCAAAAAGAAAGGGACAGTATTTTCTACTTCTTTATATATTTCAAAATGCTGAAAACCATGCCCTACAAGCAAAGTATATACTTTTAAAAAAACTTTTATTTTAGGTTCGAGGGTACATGTGCAGGTTTGTTATATAGATAAACTCATGTTGTGGGAGTTTGTTGTATAGATTATTTTGTCACACCAGCTACTAAGCCTAGTACCTAATAGTTGCTTTTTTACTGTTCCTCTCCCTCCTCCCACACTCCACCCTCGAATAGACCCCAGTGTCTGTTGTTTCTCTCTTTGTGTTCATGTGTTCTCGTCATTTAGTTCCCACTTCTAAGTGAGAACATGCAATATTTGGCTTTCCATTCCTATGTTAGTTTGCTAAGGATAAGGGCCTCCAGCTCCATCCACATTCCTGCAAAGGACATGATCTCCTTTTATTTTATGGCTGTGTAGTATCCCATAGGATATATGTACCACATTTGCCTCATCCAGCCTACCACTGATGAGCATTTAGGTTGAGTCCATGTCTTTGCTATTGTGAATAGTGCTGCAATGAACATACGTGTGCATGTGCCATTATGGTAGAGCGATTTATTTTCCTTTGGGTATATACCCAGTAATGAGATTGCTGAGTTGAATGATAGTTCTGTTCTTAGCTCTTTGAGGAATCACCACACTGCTTTCCACAATGGTTGAACTAATTTATACTTCCTCCAACAGTGTATAAGCATTCCTTTTTATCTGCAACCTTGCCAGCATCTGTTATTTTCTGAATTTTTAATAATAGCCATTCTGATTGGTGTGAAATGATATCTCATTGTGGTTTTGATTTACATTTTTCTAATGATCAGTGATATTGAGGGTTTTTTTCATAGGCTTGTTGGCCTCATGTATGTCTTCTTTAGAAAAGTGCCTGTTCATGTTCTTTGCCCACTTTTTTTTAATGGGATTGTTTGATTTTTTTTCTTGTAAATTTCTTTAAGTTCTTTATGGATGCTGGATATTAGACCTCAGATGCATAATTTGCAAATATTTTCTCCCATTCCATAGGTTGTCTGTTCACTCTGTTGATATTTTCTTTTGCTGTGTAGAAGCTCTTAAGTTTAATGAAATACCATTTGTCAATTTTTGCTTTTGTTGTGATTGTTTTTGGCATCTTCATCATGAAATCTTTGCCAGTTCCTATGTCCAAAGTGATATTGCCTAGGTTGTCTTCCAGGGTTTTTATAGTTTTGGGTTTTATATTTAAATTCTTAATCCATCTTGAACTTTGCATATGGGGTAAGGAAGTGGTCCAGTTTCAGTCTTCTGCATATGGCTAACCAGTTTTCCCAGCACCATTTATTGAATAGAGAGTCATTTCCCCATTGGTTACTTTTGTCAGCTTTGTTGAAGATCAGATGGTTGTAGGAGTGCAACCTTATTTCTGGGCTCTGTATTCCATTCCATTGGTCTATGTGTCTGTTTTTCTATTAGTACCATGATGTTTTGGTTACTGTAGCACTGTAGTATAGCTTGAAGGGTTACATGAAGCCTCCAATTTTGTTCTTTTTGCTCAGAATTGCCTTGGTTATTTGGGATATATATATATATATATATATATATATATATATATATATATTCCATATAAAATTTAAAGTAGTTTTGTCTACTTCTGTAAAGAATGTCATTGGTAGGTTTATAGGAATAGCATTGAATCTATAAATTGCTTTGTGGAATATGGCCATTTTAAACTAATTTGATGTTGATTCATTGAAACATAATAGAATCAGTCATTAACTGCCTAACAAACCTGGATATAAAATTTCCTCATTTTCCACAATGAATAACAAGGATTTGTGTTTCTCTGTGTTGAAATTTGTTTTCCCTTCTCTGTCAGTGCCAACTCCATCTGTTTTAGGTGCTTTTGCATGGTGTGGGGATATAAGTTGAGGATTTGCCATTACACTTTCAAACAACTCACCTTGATTTTCAAAAGGTAGCCTAGACAGTTACATCTGTGTAGCATTGCTTGCTTTCCTTTGTTAGTTCAACATTGGAAGGCTGATTGGCTATTTGAAAATCTTAACATTGTAATGACTGCCAAGGGGTGTAACAACTTTGATACTGATGGTCATTTGCTTTATCAATTCTCATATTGAGTATGATCATTCTTAAATTTTTTGAGAATACATATAGCAAAAGCAGTAGTCTAGCCGTAAAGGAGAGATGAATTCTGTGAATGTATCTCGCAGTGGCTTATCAGGTATCTTGGCTAAATTACTTGAACTTTCTGTGCTTCACTTCTTTTCTAAGACAAAAGAAAATGAAAATGTCCACCTATCACATAATCTGTTTTAGAAAGAAAGGAGTGAAACAAAACATTGGTAATGTTTTAAGTATCATGATCAATTGCAAGTTTTTCAAGTGGTAAGTAGGAAAAATGAAGGCATCTGGTTTTTACTAGACTGTAAGCTGCCAAGTTTGTGTTTTTCTTACTATACTTTAAAATTGTATGCACTTGATCTGTCTTGCACACAGATTTGTTCCTGAATATTAAGCAAAAATTTAAATTTTAAATATCAAATGACACTTTAAAAACATATCTCAATTCTCATAATTGTTTTTTGAGGGTAATAGAAGCCCTCAACACATGCAGTGTGCTTATTAAATCAGATAATGCTGAGAGGTGTTTATTTAGTCCAGAGGATAGTGTGTGTTCAGGAAATGCTATCATCCTATTAAAATTATTTTTCATTAAATCCTTATAAAATTAACAATCTAAAGGAAATTATATAGAAATATTAATGTTAGCTGAATTTGAGTTTATGGATAATTTTTTTCTACTTCTAAGTTACCATTACTTATTTAATAAATTTACTCCTTCATTTAGAAACCTTTCTATTCAATCTCTCCTATATGCTAGGCACTTTGATGAGCCCCAGTCATGAAAATAAAAATAAGGCCAACATGAACCTTTCCTGGTAAAACTTAGTCTACATTTTTAAAAGACTCATCATAAATACTTTAAAGACATTTCAGTAATTGTTCTCTAATGTTTTCTAACTACCAGCCTCTAATAGAAATGTTTATATTTACAAACTGCTATAAGCATAGGGAGACACAACTACATTATTCTTTTGGATCTGAATTCTTACAAGTAACTCTTCGGAGAGGCTGTCTGTGTACCTTGTCTTTTTATAGATATGATTGCATGACTCACTCAAGCTCAGGTAGGCTGTAGATGGCATTTGGGATCATTTAAAGAACAAGCATACATACAGAGCTGATTTGTCCACTGGTTGGGATTTCTGAAAAGAAGATGTGATAAATATCTCTGCAGGCATTCCCTAAATGGAGAGCAACTGCTTTTCTTATCTTTTGATGTTGATTAGAGGTAGTTGGTAGTTTCTACATTTCATGTTATAAGAATAAATTGATGTTTTTTCTACTACCTTATTGAAAGGCTATTATTGTGAAATTATATCATTTCCGGGTTTAAACACATTAAATCTGTTTTCCTCTGTGTATTTATGTGTGTTAACAGAAACGTGGTTCTTCCTTGGAAAGGTATCCTGGGATACAAGAGGCCATCCACATGGCCTCTGCTGGGATGGAGCACAGTTTCTTTCTCTGTGCTGGGTCAGGCACATTTCATTGGCATTTTCAATATTCTTTACTTGAGAAGAAGATATATTTGCCTCACAAAACCAGTTGTGTGATTAAAATGGCACCCTGATTTTCACCTCATTAAAATATTCAGCTCATTGTATGCAATGATATGAAAAACCTAAAGGGCTTGAGATAATTCATATAGATTCACATGACAATCGTACACTCACCTCTCATCCGTTGTTTCCCCAAAAGCCTTCAAATTTCTTTAATTTGATAATAATATAATTTTAAGGAAGATTTTTTTCATTTAAAGTGCTGTGCTTATTTATTTATTTATTAGCTCATGCAATTGTGTGTGTGAATTGGTCAAAAAGTAGAACCCTAGGAAACCAGAGAGGATGTGGGAACTGCACAAAAACCATGGCATCCCTATTTCTGTGTATCAGGGATGAGATTTTTACTGCACACCCAACTTGCAAGTTACACTTTTCAACAAAAGAACTCAAGACAAATACAGAACTCAAAAATGCATAATTCAGACCCAGCACAGATCTACAGTACTCCACAAATTCCAAGAAGATTCAGTCTCAGAGTAATAAGTACCAGTTTAAATTTTATAGGACACATGGAGAATGCAGACCGCGTTTGTAGTACTCTCATTTAAAACTTAGAATTTAGGGGAAACTTTGAAGGAATCGCATAGGTAAGGAATTAGCACTTACTAAATATAATGATGAGGGGCTTCTACAGTAGGAAAAGCATCCCAGTGCAGAACAGGATGGGATGAGAATAGTAAGAGATGCTTGAGAGCATCTGCTTAGTCTAGACAACCCAAGAAGAGAAACCTGAGCGAGATTTGAAATGAAAGAGTTCTCATCAACATAGTTGCCAAAGGATTTTTAATAGTGTTTCAGTGAGAGGAACTGTCCTTTTTAGCTGTTTTCTGTATATATATTCATTAATTAAAGCACTACTGCTAGTAGCTTCACTCTTGCTGACCACCTGTTTGCCAGTTACCAGGCTAAACACTTATTTTAACATCATGTGGTGGATTGTCATACTCTCTTATTATATACATTTCATCAAGGGCCAGAGAAATGTAAAAGAAAAAAAAAATTCCCAAAGTCACACAGCTCTTAATTGTGAGACCTTGAATTGAAACCTTGGTCTTCCTGCCTCCTTTCCATTTTACCATACTTTTTATCACACTGATACCCCAACTTATTTTATATCAGTACTTGAAAATTAGTTTTTTTGTTGTTAATTGTTTCAATTGAACAATTCAATTATGTGTTGTTATAAATAAATGTCGGGCTTAGATATTTATCACCAGTGACTTGGGTTTATACAGTTACATAATCTATTTTGGACTTTAAAACATTTTTGAATTATCAGGATTCCATATTGAAATGGAGTTCCTTCTGGGAAAGGTGGCATTAAAAGGCAGAATTTGGTTGAACAAGTCGATTTCTTCTGTATTTGTGATGGTAAAAGCTAAGCTGCTATGACAAAGAGACCGTCAAAGAAGATAGAAAGTTATTTTTCTCTTATTATAGTTCAACCAATTTAGTCTGACAGAGCAGCTTGGCTTTGTTGTGTTATTCAGAGACCCAGCATATTTCCATGTTGTTGCTCTACTATCCTTTAGGGCTTTCTTATAGCTGACCACCATTATGTCCCTGTTTTAGCTTATAAGGAAATGAGAAAAAAGGAATGGTGGAGGTTTTATGGCCAAAAGGAACTGAGGTTTTATGGCCAAGCTTTGGAAGTAGAACACACTGTTTTTACTCACTTCCATTGATAAGAACCTACTCACATGACTAACCCTAAAAGCAAAGGAGGCTGGGAAATATAGTCTCTAGCTGTGCAGCCCAATGCCTAGGGCAAGAGTAGAGAACTGATTTTGAGGGAAAGCTTGTCTGTCACACGTTGGAAGGAGTAGTATTCTAAAAAGACAGGATTGGTGAAACAAATGGATTTCCAAGCAAAATACTGTGAAAAGGACAAAGACTGTACATAAAGTGGATATGCCCAGAGGAGATAATGCACGTGCTGTGGTTTGAATGTGTCCCCCCAAAAGCATATGTTGGAAACTGAATCCCCATTGCAGCTGTGTTAAGTGGTGGGGCCTAATGAGAGATGATTAGGGCATGAGGGCTCTGATGCCTCAGGAATGGATCAATGCTGTTATCATGAGAGTGGGCTCATATTCATGGAATGGATTCCTTATAAAATAACAAATTTGGGCCCCTTTTCTCTATATATATCTCTTGCTCTCTCTTTGGCCTTCCACTTTCTGCTATAAGATGATACAGCAAGAAAGCCCTTGCCAGATGCTGACCCTGATCTTGGACTTGCCAGCCTCCAGAGCCAGGAGCCAGTTAATTTCTGTTCATTATAAATTACCCAATCTCGGGAATTTTGTTACAGCAGCTGAAATGGACTAAGACATCATGTCACTTCACAGTATGGTCAGGGCTTGGCTCTTCCTGCCTGTCAGATTCTTTTTGTCACATTTACAGTTTAAGTGCAACTTAAATGTAATATTTTCTGTATTGCCTGAGGAATTTTCAAGAAAGAGGGAGTTAAGAGTAGGACCACTTGGGACCTCTGTGAGCTAATAACTTATTTATACAGTTTACAAATATTTTACATGTATTTCATTTTATTTTAGCCTCCCAAACTAGGTTATTCTGATGAGGCTCATTATACAATGCTTTGTACTTGAAATTCAGACAATGACTTGAAGGAACAGGGGTTTAACTTCAAATCAAAAGCCACTGTACCTTTCATTACCCTCACTTTGGGGTCTTAAAGCCAAAAGACAGCATTTAGTTGATTTTTTATTTTCAGGTTGCCAAGAATAAAGATTCTTTGAATCTTAAATACAAAGCAAGCAGAACTTGCATGGCTTGTAGAAAATTATTTCCTAACTAAAAATAAGACTTCTTGGCAGGAGCTATTTGCTGTATCAGAGCTTTAGGGCTTCTCATTGGCAAAACCTTGTCCCCAGTGGTTTGTCTATCTTCATTGTACTCTAAACAAACTCTTTCTTCATTAAGTGGATGGCTTTGTAGGTAATGGGAGGATATGTTGGCTGCTACTCATGGAAAGGGTTTTTTAATAATGGAAAAAAATAAACTGTCTTGATGCTCAAGTACTTGAGCCCAAATTAGCAAAGCAGGTGGACAGATCATATTTTTTCTATAGCATAACTCCAGGAGGATTCTGAGCTGTTTTTGTTAGTTGTCCTAGTTTCTTTTGACTGATAATCAACAAAGAAATCTTCATCTTATAACTTTATTGCTGTTTCTTCTAAAGAGTCTTTTTACGATGGGGAAAGAACAGGGCTGTTGTGTTTGGCCACATGGATTGTATGGGGTACAATTGCAGAATGACTTGGGAACATGAAGGCAACAAGTGACCCCTACCATTTCTTGTTTACTAGGGTAAAGGGATATGGGACTTGAAATTATGCTCCTTTTTTTGTTATAAGTTTTCTCATACATGCATGTAGTCTGTCCTATCTATGCAAAGGGAAAAAAATCACCAGGAATTGGATTGCTATTGCGACAGAGTCTTCTAGCTAGAATCTACAAGAGTGCCCCTTTCTCTACGAGTGCCCCTTTCTCTACAACGATCAAAGCATCCACTGTTCATTATCAGTCTGGTGGGATATAAAGACTCGAATTCTTTTAATTTGTGTTTTCCTGATTTCTGGTAAAGCTGAACATCTTTATTCATGTTAATTTTACATTTGCATATTCCCCCCACCCTCTGCCACCCTGAGAATTATCTTTTCAGAACCCTTGCCTATTTTTACATTTTGCCCTTTGCCTTTTCTCCTAATGATTTGAAGAAGCACTTTTCATGTTATGGACCTTAAACATTTCCTATTATGTATTTTGATAATTTTTTAAAATAAGAGTGTAAAAATTATTCTCTTTTATTGTTTCTCCTAATTTTGTTTATTCCATTAAAGTTTGCATCTTCAGTCCTTCTGGAATTTACATGTTATTCTGTGGTAGGTATTTTAAAAAATGTTTTAAAAAATTTTATGTGTTACAAACATTCCTATTATACTCTTTTAGTCATTTTTAAATGGTAGGTATTTATCTTTCCTCTCCTGTAGCTGTTTCTTCCAGCAATATTTACTGAGTAGTTCATAGCTGAGGAGAACTGGCACTGCGGTAGTTGGCCTTACAAGTTGTGTGTTTTCCAAGAAAGGGTGTTTTTCTATGAAAGAGGGAGACTATAAACCAGATATGGTGGGAAGCAAAAAATTGGTCTATTATTTTGAAAGATGCAAATATCAGTTCTTGAATTTGCCGGGAAATGTTTATTTTAGTTGAGCAATGTTAACAGTAGAGGTAGGCAAGGAAAGCATGCTTTGCAGAGTGAAGACATGTCTTTATTATATAATGTGTGAGCCGGGGAAAGCATTATTTTATAGAGCAGGGAGTAGCAAAGATAACAGAATGACTGCATTTGGTTGGCCATATGCTTTATATTCTGTTTTGAATTAAGATCGCTATATATAGAGATATTTTATCTGTACCTTCTAAACTCCTGTTCATAATCTTGCTGAGAGTTATGTATGTTATCTGTAAGAGGCATTTTCTCCTTATGATGCTGATAAAAAATAACAATGCAGGTGCAAGGAGACAGCCAGCATTTCTGGTAATATTCTTGAGATAGACTATGCTATGAAGTGGTAAAAGCATTGTGTTAAAATTTCCATTGTAAAATAACACATTTTATAAGTGTGCCTTGTAAAGAAAGCCTTTCCCCAGTCAGAACAAAATGCTAATATATCCTTTGCATTTATCTTGTAAAATTACATTTTAGATATCTTGATCCTAATTACATACTTTGGATGATTTTCCTGCTTCCAGTGACATTTGTTAAAGGTGTATTTTCTTAAACTTTGTGTTTAAAAAAGGACTTACTGGTCCTCTTTTTGGAAGGTGACCTGTTGTGAATGAGGGAATCAGAAATAATTAAGACAAATGTCAGAAGGATTGCAGTAAGAAAAGTAAATACTGAGTCATAAAACCCAGGAAAACTATGTCCAGTTTTTCTTGGTCACTTAGTGGCTCCATTCATTTGCAGAGCTCCGGAAATTAAAGGGACTACTTTTGGTTAGGGGCATTATTTCATAATCTTTTTTTTTTTTAACTTGTTAGTCACATGTGCAGCTAATGCTATAAATGCATATTCCCCATTTAGCAGTTTCACCAGCCTCATTCAAATCCCAAAGCAGAAAATTGGTTGGAGTCTTCCGTAAGCCTTGCTACTCAGTGTGGTCCTCACACCAGAAGCGTCAGCATCTCTTGGGAGCTGGCTAGGAATGCCCAACCTAGAAGTATGGAGTCAGAATCTGCATTTCTTACAAGATTAATGTTTGACAAACACTTTTCTGTAGCACTAGTGGAACAAATATAATTTGACTTTTAATTTCTATCATCTTTAGTTCATCTGATAAGTACACTAGACATTTCTTTGAACAGAAAACAAACAAGCAATATAAACCCAAAAAAAACAGTTTGGCCACAGTATGATGAAACAGAAAAATCTGTACAGTAACTGGGTAATAGATATTTCTACAATGCAATTGCTACTTCAGGGCTTTGGAGTCTGACAGATGTGGGCTGGGATCTTGGGGTTGTCATTTACCAGTTTTTTTTGTTTTGTTTTGTTTTTACCAGTGAGTTACTGAACTTCTTTCTCTACCTCAGCTGCAGTGAAGTGTTCTGCCTCTGAGTTCCATCGTCTTTTGAGTCCACCATGCTTTCCACTCCATTAAGCAGATAGGCAACATAGGTCACAGGTGTACAGAACTATATTCAGTCCTGCTATTCTTTTCAGCAATGTGCATTTTATTTTATATGTACTACCTTTCTAAGGACAGACACATGAACCAGACACATAAGTCACATAAATGAGCAAGAGGTAAGGGAAAATTAGGGGAGACCTGTGTAAAAGCACTGTGAGGTTATTTTAATAGTTTAAATAGCATTAATAAATCTCTAACTAATTACATTAATAAGTCTCCAGCTAATTCGCTCTAAAAATGAATCAATGATCCTGGCTGTCTGCCATATCACCATCTATACTTTGAATCTGTCTTCTTGGCTATAACAAAGTGGAAATACTTCTGGTGAAAATATAATGCTCTCACTCATTGACAAATTATAAATACATACATTATTATAAACTGTGTTCATAAAATACATCTTAAAGAAAGAGGGAAGTTCAGTTTCTCTCTGAAATACCATCTGATTGAGATGTGGGATATATAAATGGGTTTTAAGGGAAAGAAACAGTGTCAAGCATGCTGATGAAATGTGTATCTTCTACAGTTTAGAGTAACAGTCGGGAAAACAAATATCGCTGCAATAAAAGTGCATGTTGAAAGGATATACAGACAGGACAGAAGATGAAAACATTCTTTATATTCTACACATTTTAAATCATCTCTGGAAAAGTAGTTGCAACCTGTTTTATTTTGAATTGTGGCATTTGTTAATCCTTGGATTAACCTTTATCTCATCTCTTAAAGCCATCACTTTATATATTCTTGTTAAATCCTTTCTTTAATATATTTTAGAATATTTTGACTGAGTGCAGCCTTTACAATACAAATTTCTTATGTTCCAATTATTTCATTTAGTAAGCATGGCAATTCAATTAAGACACAAATTCAATGATAATAAAGAAAATGTTGCCCATGAAACACATCCCAGGTACATAAATGGTAACTAACTAGATTTAGGGGAGTATAAATAGCTGCATAATTAAAACTTACGTAGATCTTAAAAACATGACTATTTAGGTAATATGTGTCCTTAATACCAGTTTAGAGTGAATGCCAAGACACAGATTTCCTCAATAGATGTGGTCCAAAAATCTGCATATGTCTATAGTTGTAAGTCAAATCACTTCTTTATTGGAATCAACACCTCACTTTAAAATGATGTTTTAGATTTGTTATTTTAAACTCGTAATTATTATTTGTTAATTTACAGAAGATTGAGTGTTCAGGGGTCAGTTCTACACTATAAATATTTTTCCTTGAAAGGCTGAAGACAATTTTTTAGAAACGTATTTAATTTATGGCTTAGATGACTTAAAAATTCTGGTAATATCAAAAAATTTTTAGCTTGATTTGAACCAGGTTTGTAATTCTTTTTTATTTTTTTTAGAGTGTAAAAAACCCCAAGTAGTTTAGAAATCTGGTGCAAATACTCCTTCTGCTGAAACAGGGTTTGCACCAAAGTAACAGATGTTCAATTGTGAATTGTGACATTCACCACTCCTCAAGGGGATGGGCATGCGTTCCTCGCAGGGACGAGGGACAGGCTCTATTCCCAGGGATTTATTCTCTTCCAGAGGCTCTCTGGGGCTTTTGCTGGGGCTGGAGAAAGACACGCCCAGCTCAATCCCCTCCCCTGTGCAGAGGGCCTCCTGCTGCTCGGATGCAGGGAACCCACTTCATGTTTTTCAGATGTTCTCAGAGAAATAACGCCCCACTCTGCAGACATGTGAGACTCTAGGGTTTTTGAATGTCGGCAAACGTGTGTGGGAAGGTCTCAGGTGAGTGGGAGTGTGAGATAACGCTCTATCAGAAAGTCTTCCTTGTGGTGGACAACGCTAAGCTGAGCAAACAACAGAGAAGATGGGAGTCCTGCAGCCCGCAGTGCTCCTGGCAGCCTCCTCTAGGCCTGGTTTGCCAGCAGTACCTGTGAGGTGTGATCACACAGGAGAATGGCATTCTTGGGACCCAGTGCAGCCTCCTCTGTGCTCCTTTGCGGTCTTGCACAACCAACTGTCAGCACTCCAGTGCCTTTCCAGTTCCCTCCTGCTGGGAGGCCCTCTGGGAGCTCAGCGCTCTCCAGCCTGGCTTCTCTGGGCCTTTCTCACTTCGGCATGAGTGAAGGGAATCACCCTGCACCTGCTCTAAGCTGGTGATGCAAATGAGGGTTCCGCATCCTATGTCCCTGTGGACTTACTAGACACCCACTTTACCAAGAGGCTGCAAGAAAACACGCTTACCTGTTAGCTTTCTTCGCTCAGTGTGAGTTGACCCCGGGCATGTTTCTAACTCCTATTCCAGAGGTTCTTTAGAGGGTGGACAATGCACAGTCCTGGGCGAGGGGTGGAAACCAGGCACTACCCCAAGATCAGGCTCTTCTTTCCTTAGTCTGGAAAACTCCACTCACTTGTACTGTTTGGCTTCCCGGGGCAGTGCACCTCGTTCTATTCATGCCACCAATCGTTTACTCTTCAAATAGGGTCAGGCTTCTTGTTTGCATCCAGTGAGAGTTCTCAGTCTGTCAAAGGGTCAGCAGGCATTGATGGGCTATTTACTGCAAGCAAAAGTCTTCCAGAGTCTGTTGAAGGATTTTCCTTCTGCAAAGGCCCATAATTTTAGGCCATTCTTCATCATTTTTTTCCTGTTCTCATCCCTGATCTGCTGATCCTGTTACCAGAAAGGGGTCCTGATCCAGACCCCAAGAGAGGGTTCTTGGATCTTGTGCAGCAAATAATTCGGGCAAGTCCACAAAGTAAAGTGAAAGCAAGTTTATTAGAAAGTTAAGGGATGAAAGAATAGACAGAGCAGGGCGTTCCCCAAAGCAAGAGGAGGGATGCACTCACCTTAGGTTTGAAGCTTGTTTACATATAAGACAACAGAGCAAAAAGTCATGGGGAAGGTGTGCTCTACTACAAGGTCTCCTGACAAAGGATGGCCAAGCTTTGTGTCACTATTGTCTTCCACAAGAATTTATATTACTATGTTTAAAGCAAAACTAATTCTTAAACTATGAATGCTTTTATTGTTAAGATATCGGGACATCAGGACATTTCCTGGGTCTGTTAAAAGTCCTGGGTCTATTTGGTAAATATTACTAATCTGTTCCCTTAATTGTAAACATCCTGTGCCTAAAAATGCCTAACCTGGGAATGCAGCCCAGCAGGTCTCAACCTCATTTTACCCAGCACCTGTTCAAGATGGACTCACTCTGGTTTCAGTGCCTCTGACAATCCCAAAGTTTTAAAGACAGGGATCCTGCATCAAAATATCCAGTTGCCTTGAAGAGACACATTTTTCTCTAGAAAATATGTTTTACAAGCTAAGAAATAAGGGATTAAAAAAGAAACAAATTTTCTTCCCTGATCTTGAGCCCTTTTGACCGTAAATTTGGAACATTTGTATTGTATATCTTTATATATCCCTAGGAAGTCTTTCACAAATGTTAAGGTGCACACAAATCAGCTAAGGATTTTGTTACGTGAGATGTAGGTGGTTCTTGGGGTTTTCTACCTCAAACAAGTTCCCAGGTGACCAGGGCACTTACGGCTCACAGACCAAACTTTGAGCAGCAAAGAACAAAGCAAAAAATTTTCAGTGAATGATTGTGTTTGGTTATATTGACAGCTAAGTGGAGATTAGATCTCTGAATTATTCATAACTTTAATTGATTCATTTGTAAAACTTTAATGAGACACTGGAATTTTAATATTATCCTACATGATTAATGAATCATATTGTTTGGCATGATTAAACATTACAGAAAAATATAAATAGATCCCAAAATATAATTTCCAAAGGAATAAATACTGCCAAATGATTTTGTGTTTTTTGTTTCAGAAATTCACTGGGCATATATGCAGTAGACTTTGTGAGTAAACCAAATTTATAAATCAGATAATTTTCAAATGATACAGTGGTTTGGCCAGACAAAAAATCTTGTTCTGTGGGAGCTCTCAGTATGACAGATACTGTATTCTATGTGGAAACCTGAGATACAGCTGCACATGAAGCAGAGTTCATGTTCCTCTGATAATAACAAGACTTTACTTCTCCCACCCAAACAGTGCTTTAAAGCATCACTCATCCATACAGTCTTTTCTACACATGACTTCTCCATACACAGAAAGTAAATGGAATTCCAGGTTCCAATGTCATAACTCATACACATCACTGGGGAGATAACAAACGTGTATGTTTCATAAGCTCAGATGTAATTTATGACTAATAAGCATTCAGTGTGTCTGACATATATATGTATATATAAATGAAATATGTACAGAACTTGAGAGAATAATTCTGAAGTCTTTGAAGATAGTAATATAATCTCTCAACATTTCAGAAAAAAATGTTGAAAATTGCCTATTATGTAAAAAAATATTTTATTTTTAATTATAGTAAAATGCACATAACATAAAATGTGCCATCTTAACCATTTTAAGTGTATATTTCCATGGTACTAAGTGCCTTCACATTTAAGTGTATGTTTCCATGGTATTAAGTACCTTCACATTTAAGTGTATGTTTCCATGGTACTAAGTACCTTCACATTTAAGTGTATATTTCCATGGTATTAAGTACCTTCACATTTAAGTGTATGTTTCTATGGTATTAAGTACCTTCATATTGATGGTGGTGACAGTTGTACAACCATCACCACCTTCCATCTCTAGAGCTCTTTCCATCTTGCAAAACCCAAACTCTGCCTGTTAAACCACTCCACATTCTCCACTTTCCCCAGTCCCTGGCAACCACCTTTCTACTTTCTGTCTCTGATTTTGACTAATCTAGATACCTCATGTAAGTGGACAGTTGTCTACCACATAGTAGTCAAATATGGAAGAGCATAGTTTATTTAACAGTTGAAGATAGACGTTTAAAAACTTGACAGGAAACCAATTAGAAGCACATTAAAAGTCAGCATGATGCAAATAGAGTCTTCAGTTACTCATCGACCTCATTGTTTTGTGTGTCAACAACAGTAAGCTTCCTGGAAAAGTGTCTGGGTTGTGTGTTGTCAAGAGTAAGCTTCCTGGAACAGTGGCTGGGTTTTCTACTAATTTATATAGGCAGTATGATGTCATAGAAGATTCTCTTATCTGACTCCATCTTCAGCTGTGGGGAGTCACGTGTTTCATCTACAGAATTAGGGAGTTGCACCAGAGATGATCTCCCAAGTTCACTCATTTGCTTAACAATTTAATTCAAGCTCTTCCTAGTAACAGGCTCTGTTATAGGTGCTGGGGGTACAGCTGTGAACAAAACAGGTAAAAGTCCCTGCCCTGGTGGAACTTGCATTCCAGCGTGGGAAGCTAGACAAAAAAAAAAAAAAAAACAAGTTAAACAAAAAAATGAGGCTGGGTGCAGTGGCTCAGTCCTGGAATCCCAGCACTTTGGAATGTCAAGGCGGGCAGATCGCCTGAGGTCAGGAGTTCGAAAACAGCCTGGCCAACATGGTGAAACCCGTCTCTACTAAAAATACAAAAATTAGCCGGGTGTGGTGGGCGCCTATAATGCCAGCTACTTGGGAGGCTGAGGCATGAGAATCGCTTGAACCCAGGAGGCGGAGGTTGCAGTGAGCCGAGATCATGCCACTGCACTCCAGCCTGGGCAACAAGAATGAGACTCTGTCTCAAACAAACAAACAAAAAATGGCATATTAGATGCTGAGGAATGCTTTGGTAGAAAAATGAGTCATAAGGGAATGGTGTGAGATGGGACCAGAGGAGGCTGCACTGAGAAAGTGAGAGGGGCAAGACCTCAGGGGAAGAAGGGAGGGCTGCACGGATGTCTCAGGCAGAGCAGGCAGCACCGGAAAAGGTAGGGGACACTCCTTTTGGACCAGCATATAATTTGGTTAAAGCCTCTCCTGTTTCACCTAATATATGATAAGCACATTTCAAGATAAAACTACTACTTTATTGTCATCAAATATAAAAGTAATTTTTTATTCAGGGTTTTCTAATATTCATCTATAAAGGCATTTCTTTCCCACATGGCATGTGTTACATGGTGTTTAACTTAAAGCAATCGTAAAAGAAAAGCCTGAAGAAAAAAGTCTACAACGATTTGCATCATGCTTATTTTTGTGTCAAAATATATGTTAAAATATACATTAACTATAATAAGGAATCAAGAGAAGATCATAATTGCTCTCATGACTTGGAATTTAGAATTCTTACATTTTCGCCTAAAATCAACTTGTTAATTATTCATAATTTTATGTTTTATTTCTATATGTCAAAATAAAAGAGAAGGGTTCAGATTGATATTTGCAAATGATTCTCTGAAAATAATACATTGTAGATGTGGTAGTTTTATTTGCAATAAATAAAAAACCTAACGGAATATAATTGTCACTGAATGTTTGCCTAGAGTTATTTCTTATTTAAAGTTCTTGTGATAGCTTGATAGGATATATAGCATTGCAACTTACTGTTTAGGTAAAGTTGTTGTTGATGTGGATGTGAAAGTTATTTTTAGTTTTATTCTTTTCATCAGCTTGTAGCTCCATATGACTGTGATTTTTTTTTCTACTTTTAATCACCTAATAGCTAAAATAAAAACATGTTAAACATTTAGTGTTAACTGTAGTTAGGTTTGTTCAATGTATGTGTAATACATGACTTGGATACTTAGGTGTAAATGCTTGTGGGATTCATTTAATTTCATGTTTATGGTAGTCTGCCTCTTTCTATTGATTACCAAGTGGGAATAAGTATTAGAAAAAATAAAAATAAAATCTCTACAGAAACCACAGCGCACTCTAATATAGTTTGCACTTTAGTCTCAGGCCATTTTCTCTATCACAATCAGCAACAGCTAATAATAGTATCAATTCATTGAGCATTTTTTATGTGTCAGAATTTTTGCATGCATTCTTTTGTTTAGCCCTTGTAATGACCCTGTGAGTTGGGAATTACTGCCATTCGTGTCTTGCAGATGGAGAAACAGAGTTTTAGAGAGCTTAGGTAATTTGCCAATGTGTTTCAGCCAGAAAGAGGTGGAGTCAGGTATCTGAATTCAGACTGTCCTCTTGATATCACTGGATTGATGAGATCTGACTTCTCTGTGTTCTTTCTCTAGCAGGTTCTCATGAGTAATGAGATAGCCATTGGACAGATCACAGGAGGGAGGACATAACATATGCTATATTTGGCTGGTTTGTCAGTTACTGAATGCTTAAGAAGTAACATAATTCTAAAACAGCATAATTAGTATATTTCTGTTAAAAATCTCAAGAATTATGGCTTACAGTTCTTTAATTCTATCGATGAAACTGTTTTACCCCATAGACCCTGCCTTCTGCTCTTGCTTTAAATGATTTTTCTCATTTCTAAACATTTCTATCTTATTCTTGTAGCCAACTCACCTCCTGTCACTGCTGTTCACAAATAATATTTTTCCAGATTCACAGGACGCCAAAAGGTGAAGGAGATTACTTTTTAAAAACATAAACAGATCAAAATGCAAAGCAGAGTACTTATTTTATGTGACCTTGATAAGCTGTTGATTTGCAACCTGCTGTTCCGTGTAAACAGCTCTTTCACCATTAATTTAAAATTCAGGACTTAAAAAAAGATCCATATATTTCACAACGTATTAAATTTGTATCTGAGAGACAAAGAAACTGAGACAAATATTTTTAGTGGCAACTTGGCTCACCAGATTGACAGATACCAACGTATGACATTATAGATGAAAAAGAAAAGGGAAATAATTCAGTGGAAATAATATATTTTGAATCAAGATACCCCAGGTCAGATTCCATCTTCTCCACTTACTACCTCTGAGACCTCGAGTATGTCATTTTAACTCTTTAAATCTGTTTCTTTACCAAGTGAATAGAGATAACTTCCCCCCCAATTAGTTTGAATATTAATGATACCTATAAAATATGGCTTTATCCATCTATAATTATACATTTATTTAATAAAAGTTTCAGTAATATTGCATATTTTTTTCCAATGATCTTTACAGGTATTATGGCAAATTACAAATAAATGCTCAGAGGGTTTCCATCTACTCAATCTTATAACTGAGATGGGTTAGGGTCTTTGAGGAATAAATGACACAAGTTCTTTCCAGAATAACTAGCACACTAATAGACATATTAGCAAAGTGCACACATACCTCCTTTTTCTGGACTGCTCTTTACCCTTTTCACCTGCTACTGCCTGCAAAGTCCCCTGGAGTCACATCCCTCATGAGGCCCACTCCCCAACACTGGAATTGGGCTAGGAAGGGGGAGCTGGTATAAATGAGCCACTTTTTCCTTTGTACTCCCAGTATACCTTTTATGGAACTCCAATATAGGACCCTTTTATTTTAGTTTGTAATTGCAGTGTTTGTTTATACCTTTCTATTCCCTAGTAGACAGGGAGCTCCTTAAGGACAAAGATTATCTTCTTAACTTTGGTATCTGTCTTAGTCTATTCTTTCAGGCTGCTATAAGGAAATATCATAAACTCAGTGATTTATAAACAACAAGCATTTAATTCTCACAGTTCTAGAGACTGGGAATTCCAAGATCAAAGCACTGGCAGATTCAGTGCTGTGTGATGAGGGCCCACTACTCATAGACAGTGACTTCTAGCTGTGTCCTCACATGGTGCAAGGAACAAACAAGCTCCCTTGGGCCTTCTTATAAGAGCACTAATTCCATTTATGAGGGCTCTGCCCTCTTGACCTAATCTCCTTCCCAAATTCCCACCTCCTAATACCATCACCTTGGGGGTGAGGATTACAATACGTAGATTTTGGAGGAATGTAAACATTCAGACCACAGCAGTATATCAGTGACTAGTACAATGCCTGGAATAGAATCGTCATTCAATGAATTGAATAACTGAAGCCTGTTCAGTTTGAGGAAGCCTTCCACAGCATGCTCAAATAATTCACCCTAAGTTCACCTCTGATCTATCCACTGTCACAATTCAGAGTTAATCTGGAAAATTTGGAATTAAAACTCCTTTAGTCTTCATTAAATCCTAAATCTCCAATCATAGCCATTGGTAAGTACACACCTAGCTTTTGGAAATGCAACACTTGTTTTATTAACCATGACCAAGGCCTGAGAAGCCTTGAGGTGGGATAAAGAAGGAGAATCCAGAAGAGGAGGCTGAGAAGGAGGGACTAGAGAGGGAAGAGGACAGCCAGGAGAGTGGTGTCTTCCAAACCAAGAGAGCAGCCCATGTTCAGGTAAAGGCAGTTGTCTGCCATGAAAATCCTCATTAGTCACAACTTTGGGATCTTTTATACCTACCCTTAGCAAGAAATAGTGGGAAGAATAATGGACAGTGCCCACAAAATATAAGTTCATTTCTCCTATTCATCCCCATCTCTGCGCCACACATCATCTGTGAAATGGGGATAATAGTCATTCTAAGCTGTAAGCTTGTTGTGGGGATGAAGTTGGAAAAGTCATGTGAGATTTTCTGCATGGAGTCCTGCATGTCTTAAGTACTAAATAAACATTAGTTATTAATACTCTTGTTGATTGCATGATTTAAATGAAATTAGGACAACAGAGCTTAATGTAATCATATAAGATTTTGGAGTCTAGCAGATGAAGGATATCCATAAAACTCACAAAGTCTCCTGTGAGTGAGAACTCCCAGGCAGCATTGGCTCCTTCTAGGTCTCCTAAGTGTTAGGGCAAGGTTGGACTCTGACATCTTCCCTGGGGTGCATAACCATTCAAGATGCAGCCAAGAAAAACAGATTTTCTGCTTCCTCAATACAGAAGGAAGTGAGAATATGAAATAAAGGAACATTAGAATAAAATGATGTTAGGAGGAGAGAAGGCAACATTCAGTAGTCTTGAGAACTGTATGTTTAAATCAACCCAAAATATATTCGAGACTGCGCTTAAAATATACCTAACAATGGAAGAGGAGGTTTTATATTTTAATATTCAGCTTGCATAGGACAGAGGTGTGCTATGTTTAGAAGACAGTATAGCAGAACTGTTAAGAGCACACTTTTAGAATCACTGAAACAAAAATTCTGGCACTAGCACTTATTTAGTGTGCAATAACAGGAGGATTCTTGACTTACCTAAGCCTCTGCTTTCTTATCTGTAAAATGGGAATTATTATAGCCAACTCCTTGGGGTACTTTAAATATGAAACTAGATAATGTTAACAAAAAACTTAGCAAAGGGTTTGGTGCCTAAGAAAGGATCAGTGAGTACAGATAATGTTAGTATAATTGAATATGATAGATGAATGAATGGATAGGAGGACATTGTTTTCAATCTCAAGGAAAAGGATATTAAGTATTCATTAGGCAATTTTAGTTTCAAGCTTCTTTAGTCATATGCTATTCAATTAATACCTCTGAGTAAGTTGAAGGGGCAGAGGGCACCTTCAGTGTTAGAGAGGAAGATAATGACATTTTGATTGACTTTAGTATTCTGTTTGTTTCGTTTTCACCATTTCCTAAATGGCACCCCCTACCACATAGGAATATATCTTAATTTTTTAAAGCTACTAGTGAGAAACTAGAAAATACATTTTGTGTTGGTGAAGAAGAAAACTGTTCAACATACCTGAGGATAAATATAGTGGGATAAAGTTAACATCGTTCATTTTTTATGAAAACAAATCTTTGAAACAGGGAAAACTGCCACGAGGAAGAAATCAAAAGAGCATGTTTCCATTTTGCCTTTTCACAGTTAGCAAACATGAAAGAAAATGTTGGTCAACATAAACGTTCAATAAGAAAACTTGGCTGTTATTCAATGAGGAACGAAGAGTATCATATGCAGAGTTTCTCTTGGTAAACATATTTAAAATAAATAAATCTGGAAGTGTCTGAGAGTCAAAAATGTGGTGCATGCAATATATGATGTAAAACAAAGGCGAGTGGTTTACGTAGCTCAGCAGACAAGACGCCAGATGGTATGCATGCTTGATTGAAAGTACCCACCTGTTATTCTGCGAACACAATGGGAGGAACAGAATCCTACATTTCCTCATCCCCTTTATTGAGGACTCTCATTCTTTCATACTTAATATTTTTATATTACCTGTATCTATTATTCTAGGTTGCAACAAGTCCTTTTGGGAAGGCAGAGTATAAATAATGTAGTTTTATTAATAGATAAGTATTAGTAAAACTTTGCATTAGAAGATGTATGACTGATGTTGGATAGAGTTGTGTGATGTAGAGTAATATTCATGGTGTACACATCATAATTATGTTTGCGAAACATGAATAACTACTACAGGTCTTTGTGATAGACATCAGGGTGGGGACACATGGGGACAAAAATGTACACAATTTTGTGTCTGCTCTCAGAGAGATTACATAGTAGGACAGGAAGACACAGTATTAAAAAATAGAATAAAGGCAAGCGCCCCAAATCTTTGTCATTAATTTTGACTGGAAGAGAGGCTTTGGAAAGATGAGACATTTAAGTGTTGCATGGAGGAAAAAAGAAGTAGATCTCCCTTGGCAGGTGGATAGGCTAGGACATTCCAAACTGAGAAAAAGCAAGAAAAAAATTCCATGAAGCAAAAGAGTATGTAACAGCCCTAAAGGAGCAGCCTATAGGATTCCCTAGTTGGATGGAATGGGAGGTAGAAAGAGATAAGGCTTGCGTGTTATAATAATAATATAGGCTTTATTTTGAGAAAAATAAGAATCCATTAAATATTAAACTGGGAAGAAAAATGGCCAGGACTAGACAGGCAGTCATGTTTGAAAATAAGCTCCAGGAATTTGATAGAATATAGGAAAATTGGCTCTTAAATGTATATTGGGGGAGGAAATGGAGTTAAATATGATCTTAATGTTCCCGGCTAGGATGTCAAGGTTAAAAATTGGTACCATTAACCATTTTCTGTAGAAAATACGGAAAGAAGAGAGGTTTGAAAAGGGGGTAGAGGAAGGAAGGTAGAATGTGTGGTTAAACTGATAAATTGAATTCTGGTGGCTGTTCATGAGAAAATGTGCTGACAGTGTTAGAAATAAAGATTTGGCTTAAGTGGGCTGCAGACATAGATTTGAGAACCATCATAATCAAAGTGGTAATTGTAAGTATGAGAGTAGATGATGTTCCCTAAAGAGATCAGGTACAATAAGAACTAAAAGGCCAAAAACTGGAAGAATAAGCAGATTTCAGAGATGAAGACAGAACTTACAAAAGGAGACTGAATAATATTCAGAGAAATAAGAGGAAAGCAAGGAGATAGTATTGTTGCTGAAGTATTGAAGCTGAAATGTTGAAGAACATCTCAAAAATATTACATTCCAAAATATTATCTATTGTCAAAAATTGAATAGAATAAGAAAATAAGAATATTGAAATAGGCATTATACAGACAGCAGTAAGAATAGTTTTAGGAGATAAATGGGATTACTTTAAAATTAGCATAGCTTAGCTATTATTTATGGAGCCCTTTCTTTGTTCCTGGTCTATTAACTAGAATCCTCACAACACTCCAGTGAGATAGGTTTTCAGCATTAGTTCATTTTTCAGTGGAGGAAACAGGCATGGAAAAGTTAAATGGCTACCTCAGGATCATAGAGCTAATAAATGACGAAGTTCTGATTCAAACCCAGGCCATGTGGCTGCAGAGCCCACCTTTGTAACCACTACATATAGCATCTTAGGAAGTGTGCTGTAAGGGATGGGCCAGCTGGCAGGCTTCCTGGTGGACTATCATTTGGAGGAAATTGCAACACGCATGAACCAAAGTATAATCAACCCAATGTCAATTCAATGTCAATGTCGATGTCAGCTGAAGTTGCCAAGAACTTTAAGTGGACAGGTAAAAACTCTTCCAAGGATGTTTTCACAAATTGAAACAATGAATAAATATGCGGCCACGACCTCAACTCAGGGACTATCTCAATGACAGTTGCTGCGAGTGGTCAGTTACAAATGTGTACATCCTATAACTGAAAACATGCATGGCAGAATCTTATTTTCAAGGAAAATACAATTTACTTTATTACCTAAATGTTAATTGCTTTAATATGTCTCCAAGAAGTAGTCTGGTTTGTAATATTGCAATAGAAAACCAAAGAGAAGATATATTTTGCAGAGCTGAGAGTCAAAACAGTTTTTATAAACATTTTTGAATCAGCCTTCTAATCTGTAATTTTCTTCTGCCTTTAATGTATACTCAGGGACACTAATATTATCAGTTAGAGGTGACTGGAAATGAGCAAAATGAAGGACAATTCTAAATCAGTTAACAGCATAGGTTTAGTTCATGAAATAAATCCCTTATTGAACTGATGGAGAGACATAAAATTTGTATTCATAAAAATTGTCTTCTCTAGTGCAGCATAAAATAAAGGAAGATAAAATAATGGTTTGAAAGGGCTTGAAATAATTAGCCTGTCCAGAGGGTTAGTCTGGTCCAGCCCTGAATGAGCGGGTAGTTAAAAGTGGAGGTATGGTTACTCTGTCTAGCAATGTCACCTTGAAGAGGTGGATGTTGAAGTACTGGAGATTTAGGGGAAAGTCAGGGTTGAAGGAAGATTTTTTTGGGGTTCAAGGGCTTGTCCATGGGCTAAGGGCAAAGGCCAGTGAAGAGAGGAGGGAGAGAGAGGGATTGAAAGAGGAGCAGCAACGAAGGAAGCAGGTTTCAGAGCTCCAAAGGCCTGGGGGACAAAACTCACACGAGGAGGAGCTCTCGTGGAGGAGGAGAGATTTCTAAATCAAGAAGTAAGACAGGGCTGAGACGTGGGGAAGCATGTGCTGGCTTGGGGAGAGGCTGCGACTGTGACCCTCAGAAGGGCTCCTCTTCAGGGAATTCTGCTGGGAATTGGAGGCTTGGCATAGGGAAGATATTTAGAACATTTCTGTGAAGGAAGCAGAGAGTAAAATGTTTATGGCTCAGCACTGAGGACGAAGTTGCAGTTCAGTGCACCAACTTAGATGGCAGTGTGTTAAACATTCCTCCTCAAAGCATCTTTTAAGACAGCCATGATTATTGTTCATAAAGGTATTTGCTCAAAGGGATAAAACTACAGCTAATGTTTGAGTAATTATATAATGTCTTATATTTGATGGAAATACATTATGTAATATAGTTTCATTAGGCTCAGAGACATGAGGATACTTAGCAGTGTATTGAATAGTTTAAAATCTATTTGGTATACATGACACAAGTTACTATCTAGAAATACTGTCTTCAGCAATCCTTGGTTCTTTTTAAAATTATTTTTTGTCAATTTCAGTTGGATAGGACCCTGAATGTTGCCCTCTCTTTGTCCTAGGACAACTTGTGGAAATGATAAATGGGATCTATTAATTCAACGTAGCGACATTCGAATCTATAATATGATGGTGCACCAAAGAGTTGACACCCCTATAACCCTGAGCACACGGTTATACATAGTACAATTAAATATCTTCTTTCTTGGGAAAAAATCACTTCTCCACCACAGATCTGATACTGAAATGATATTTTTATTACTAAAAATATTTTATTACTGATTTTTACACTAAAAATTCCTTTAATCTGGTGTTTCTTTGCAAGCCCTGCAAAGACCCTGCCAATGTAATACGGGGGAGAGCTCCTTTCATCCAAGGGCTATTGGAATGCATAGTAATGCAAGAGAGCCTTTTGGAGATATGTTTTCTTTATTTAATTTTTTTCTATTAATAAGGATAGGAAAAAGTTATATGGTGAATATAATCTTTCTACTTTTTCACAATCAAATATCTTTATTGGTTTCAATATGTTTATGTATGTTTATGTATGAAAAGAGAAGCCAAATGATAGAAAAATAATGCCATTTCAGAGGCTGCCGAGACGCATCTTTCACCATCCTGATTAATCTATAACTCAATTCAAGTTCTTATTACCATTATGTTATTCTATCATTTAAATCAGAATGAAAACTTAAAAAAATTAATATAATAATATTCTAAAGGAGGATGTTTTGTTTTGAGACAGCATCTTGCTCTGTCATCCAGGCTGGAGTGCAGTGGCATGACAATAGCTCAATGCAGCCTCAAACTCCTGGGCTCTAGGACAGAACATTTTATAAGTTATGCTGGTAAACTATGGTAGCAATGTTTGGGATAGATATTTATAGAGATTGAAACAGATAGGATAAATGTGAATTATGACAGTAGGTGGAAAATATAGGCAAAGACCCTGTTGATTTTTAAGTGTTTTAAAAGTGGAGTAAAATCCTTCTGAAAGCCATAGACCATCGTAAATGACTGTTACCGTGCAGAGGAAAAAAGCAGAGTAAAGCTATCATATCAAATGTAGATAAGAGGGGGCCTAACAAAATTCTAGTCCTTCTTAAATAATATTTAAACCACAAAGCTGAAAAGAGTACTTGCAGTGATCCCAAGGGCAGCACTGAAAATGGAATTAATTGGGAGGATCTACAAATAAATAATTTTGGTGCCTTTTGGATCTCCAGTAGCCAGGACAGTTTTCACTCTTGAAGTGACAAGCTCCCAGTTTCTGTACATTGCCTTCTTCCCCAAGCCAGATACCTGTCTCTATGTCTAGCTAGTCACTGATGTTGCTTCCACAGAGTCACCAGCCACATTTTTTAGTAAAATGGTCTTGCATACACCCTTACCCCCACTCATACTAAATTTTGGTAAAAGTGTGAACTTGTGGCTTTAGCATTTTTCTAGGGTGATTTTTCTCTAGGTAATTTGAAACCTATATTTGGAACTGTAGAAAATGAGGTTTTAAACAAAGTGAAAGCTAGCATATTCCAGGATAGTTTAACTGACCCAGATAGCATCCCAATAGATGATGAAAGACTTCTATTGAGAGCTTATGTCTACATAGTCTCTTAAAATATAATTTCAATATATTCCCTCCATTTTCTCCTAAGTAAGGTCTTGGGCTGCGTTAATGGAGGCCTTGACCTGGATTTTGGTATGTAATCAGCACTTCGGACTGGACAGATGCCCTTAGAGGACTATGTTCATTTCTGATGCTGTATTTCGAGAAGGACATTGATTAGAGGAGTGTATGTTCGTGAAGAATGATCAGGATAACCACAAAGACTATTCAAGGAGACTGGGATGCTTACCCTGGGGAAGAAACGTCCTGAATGAGGCAGGATTGCTGACCTGTATCTTAAAAGAGTATCCTCTAGAAGTAGTAGAACAAGCTATTCTGCATTTTCCTTAACAGTTAGAACCAGTGGGAAGGAGGTAGAAGGAAGATGATTTCAGCTCAAAAGAGAATTCTTTAACAGCTAGGGATGCCCTTCTCTGTAATAACTAGGACTGCCTTAGGAGCTTATGACTACTGGAGGTATTTAAGCTGGGAATGGCAAACCACTGGTCAAGGTTTCTTAATTTGATATAAGGCTGCAATGCATGTCTTTAATAATGCCTTCAACTTTCAAAATTACATACGTTGTCAAACAAATAATGGTTGACCAGATGTCTGCCAAACACTGTGCTAGTGCTAGGCTGAATATAAAATGAACCTGCCAGAAGATCTAGCAATCAAATTAGGGGAAATGGCATGTATAAGACTAAGTTTAATACACATAAGTGTAAGTGCTATAGTAACAGTGTAAACAAAGTCCTCGAAAAACCCTAGGAATAGCAGTGGATGAATTCAGCAAATACTTACTACATACTTACGATGCCATAGACAGGCATTTTGCTATATTCTATGTTCAGAGTGAGACTGGGCTTCATAGTCTCTGAAGACTGTATGGGGTAAGCAGGATTTGGAGATGATAATAAGTTTCATAATTGTACCAGTTTTTGAGAATAAAAAAGTATTATTGCTAAAGATAAACAATTTCTGACTCCTAATCATTTTCTAATCTGTGATAGAAATTTCTAGTGTCTACAGAATTAAGTGGTTTCAGACAATCAGTAGACACTTATTTATTAGATGCCAAGTTTGTTTTAGTTAGTATTGGAAATATAAATACAAAAGACAAGAATTTTACCTTCAAGGAACTTGTAGTCTAGTTAGGAAATTAAGCAATGACATAAAATAATTAATAATTTAAAAATTTGACAAATGTTTATTGCACTGTAATTCTACATTTGCAATTGAACTTCAACATGACTTTCATCCCATCTCTTTGTAAATTATCTGTTAGTTCAAAGAGCTTGTGATCACATTTTCACTTATAATCTATATGTGTGTGTGTGTGTGATATCATTCACATCAACCCAGCCCTCAGGCATATCTTCTGAAAGCCTGAAATGGCTGTGCATGTTTCTATTATATGCGGTCTCCTTTTAAAAGAAATTTCCACCTCTCATGTACTGAGCTCCTTAAGGACAGGGATTCTAGCTTGTTTTTCAGATCCCTTTCTGTGGAGCAGTGATAGAAAATGGGTTTAGATTTATCATCTTATCAAATTAATTTCTTCTTTCACTCAGTTTTCTTAAAAGACCTAAATTTTCTAAAATTTAACCTTCCGTCCTTTGCTATTGGTGGGTTTGTGTTCATTAGATAATTGTGGCTTCAAATTTATTTCATTAAATTTCCATCTGAAAAAAAATCACTTAATCCCCAAATTTAGTTCTGTTTTGAAAAGAGTCGTCTCCGTAATGCAGTTTGCCTAAAACCACATAGATATGTTTGTAAATATTCTGTTATTCAATTATTTGCATTGCTAGAGTACCTAAAGTTAGTTGAACATTGAAAACCAAGCAAGGGCTCTTGTGAAAAATTCTTTCACAGAATCTGTTGTATGTCTGCTCTCCTTCTAACATGATGAATGTTAATGCTACCATAACCTATTTACAGAGTGCTCTTAAACTGTCATTCACTTTTATACCTGTTATCTCAATACCCCTGTGTAGTGCATTTCCTTATTTTACAGACAGGAAGAGGAATGTCAAGGAGATTAAGTGATTTGTCCAAGATTATACCGCTAAAGAGAGGCTGAGCTGAGACCAACATGCCTGTCTCATGAGCATGAGTAAGAGCCAGCCAGGCTGATGTTAACTTGTATAATCTTATGCTCTGGAAGGTGTGCATGCCACGAATCCAATAAGGAGCACATTAGTAAATGCAACTTGCAGACATGATGTGAAGTGACTCTTGATGCCAAGAGAAGGTACAGCAACCTAGAAAATGTGCTTTTGAAAAATGTATATAATGCCTTGAAAAACTCTGTTATTTTAAAGCAAGAACATGATCAAATATTTTACTTTTGTGCATTAGACAGGGAAGACTAACTAAGGAGAATGACAGCAATATTTTAACCATCTGCAGTGATTTGAATTGTATGTTGGCGAGTACAATAAGTAAAAATATATCTAATGTCTTGAAACTTCAAGATATGTAGCTGTCCTTCTTAAATTTCTGTGTTTTAAAAGGAATGACTACATAAAATACACATTTTGGATTTTATGTGTAGAACTAGAGTTTATCATGTCGATGACTAAAAGTGAGACTTATTTAGAAATTTTTTTCTTTGGAATCTATCTTCTTAGTGAATTGCTTATATAACATTTTTATTTCCATTCTTAAATGACAAATATAATCACATATTTTTGTTAAGAGAATTACTAAAATAAGATTAAAAATTAGATGCCTCTTCTCAAGTAAAAGCACTTTTACAGGGTTGGGACATATAAGCAGAAAAGTTTAGAATTCAAAAAGACTAAATACAGAGACATTTTAGAAATTCAGTTTTCATCCAACTTTTAGCTTTTATGGAAGGGAAAATGGAAATCCAGAAATCTAAGGTCACTTGCTAGAATATTATTATTCATATTAATAATTATCATATGAAAACTACATTATGGAATTATTACATCGCTTACTATTACATCACTTACACTTATGTTGTGTGATACTTAGTCTTATACAAATGTAGTTTTCCAATGATAATTATTAGTATAAATGCTACTGTTAACAAGATTAAATTCAACCATAGCCACACTGTAAAATACAAGTAATGTCCCTGGGTTAGGTTTCACAAATTCGTATTTCTTGAGAAGCTCTGAACATGTCTCAGGCTTAACTAAAAGAAAATCTTTTGCCTTTTAATTGCCATTATTGGCTTCACTTTGATCATTTTATAGAATTCAGAACTGTGAATTGTGAATTGGGGCTTGAGATATATAAACTGAGTATATTTTAGTATCAATTTCAACAGCTGAACACCACCAAAATGGTAATCCAGCCTTCCAATTTCAGGAGGAAGTTAAAAAGTAAACATTGTAAATTTCTGCCTGAAGCATATTACTTTTTCTTTCATGGTTGGAAGTATCATATATCCAAATTCCAAACCAATCTCCACAAGCTCAGAAGGTTCAATTCTACAACTAACTTTAGCAAGATCTGAAATGGAAGAATTTCACTCAGCAGTAGAAATCTAGGGAGCAGGGGTTGATGTCAAGTCCTGGGTGAAGAAGTCCTTCTTCTGTCTCTGGGGTAACCATTGCATGGAGGTAGCAGCCCCAGGAGGTAGGGCAAGAAAATGCACCTCCATGCAAGCAGGCAATGGGAGACTCCGGAGATGCTGGGAATGGACGCAACACCCAAAGGCCCGCACAGGAAACAGAAAGTGTCTCTTATCCAACCAGTGTAGCTGCTTTGAGGCAAGAGAAAATGTCAAAAGAAAAAGAGGACAATTTGAGATAGCACAACAGGGTGACTAGAGTCAACAGTAATTTATTGTAGATTTCAAAATAACTAAGAGTATAACTGGAATATTTGTAACACAAAGAAATGATAAAAGCTTGAGGTGTTGGATACCCCATTTTCCCTGATGTGATATGTGATTATTATGCATTGTATGCTGGTATCCAAATACCTCGTGTACTGCATAAATATATACACCTACTATGTACCCATAAAAATTAAAATTAAAAATAAAAAGAGGACAATTTGAATATTATGCAGACATGAAAATTGATGAGTTAAAAATGAATTTGCTCTTAAGAGAGCAATTTATAATCTTAGGTTTATAAAATGAAGAGAAAAGAGTGTACAGGTTTATATTACTACATACTCATATATGTGCATATATGTGAGTGTATCGTTTTATGACTAAGCATAAAAATGAGGATAAAAACACCCCAAGGTGGTGACATAAATGGATGTGCCATAGGCGAAAAGAGAAAGATAAAAAAAGGTGGGAGTTATGACACCCTAGCTTAATTTGGTGGCCCTTTAACATAGAAATAAGTATGATGGGATTCAATGATGGGAATCCCATCATTCACCACCAACCTGAATGATGGGATTTTTCCTCTAATATTTGATATTTTCTTCCTTTTAACTTTTCTTGCAACCACCCAGAAGATTCCGAGTTCTCCACAATTCAACTAGGAATTCTACCTATTTCTGTTACAGTTGCCAAACCAAAAACTGCTGTCTCCCCTCAAATTCTAATTTCCCATGGCCATCTGCGCTCTCCCACGTGCTGCAGGTCCAGCGTGGGCCTGGTGGGCCCTCTTCTTGTGGAGTCAAGGTCTGTTCTGACGTGGTCAAAGCTCTAGCGCTCAGTAATATTTGCTGAACAAATCAGATGGAAGGAAACCTCTGCTTTGTGGTCAGGGCTTTTTATTCAAGCAGAGCTCTGGCATTGAGGAGAAAATACGGATTTGATTTCAAGCTGAGATTGATTTCCTCTTGGAATCAATACTGCATTTGCAGAGTTGGGCAAAGCAAAATTGATGAAGGTCCCAAGGCAGATTGTGCTAGTAAAAAATGGAGCACGCAAATACTAGAGAGAGTCCTCTCTTGAAACGGGCAGAATTTGGCTTCTGAGGGGGATTTTCTAAACAATTTTAAATACTAATTTGTAAATATATGTGCATATTTTTTTACTGTGCAATATGGGCTTTATCTGCGCGACCGTGATGGAGTTGGGCTGGTCCTGAACCCTGCCACCAGTGTTCCGGGCTTTCTCAGCTTACTCTGGTTAGCACAGTTCTGTAGCAGAGTTCTCCCCTCATCAAGGCAGCTCTTCATCTGGGGCCATCTCAGCTGTAGCGCTTCGCCGGTGGACCTCACATTTGCTGCATTGGTTGCATGTTGCTCTGCCTGTGGAGTTGTGTGAAACAGGGGTGACTTCTGACATCCTTATTAATTACTTTTCTTTTTCTGAATCAACATCTTCTTTCTCTGATTCTCATGTTTGCCACTGTTCCGGGAAATTAAATTCCAATTTAATTACACAGAGTGGGCTTTTATTTGATCCCCATTAATAATTATGAAATGTAATTTCTTGAGCATTGAAATGCCTATTCATCTCATTTTTGGCAAATGATCTTTTAAAATATAAAAATGATTTTTTAGCTAATAGTAAATTGAGGTATTTTCTGCACAGTGGTGGTAACACTGAGATTGGGTCTGTTAAATTCTTGACTACTGTTTCCTTTAGAACAGAAATGTCTCTATGAAGGTTTTGATAGTGACTTATTTTTCTCCTTGGAAGAAGATAGCAATAAAACTGTGTGTGCATGTATTTTATTTTTTCACTCCCAAAGTATCTTAGAATTGCAGTACTTTAAAGTCCTCTTTAGAGAATATCAAGTTTTCTTTTCTGGGAATTATTGGTTAGCTCATAAAGTTTTAAATTGCCATTGTATTAAGAATGTTCACTATTGGGTATGTATGTACAGGAAATGAAAACAATATGTCAAAAAGATACCTGCACTCCTGTGTTTATTGTAGCCCTATTCACAATAGCCAAGATATAGAACCAACCTGTGTCCATCAGTGGATGAATGGAAAGAGAAAATGTACATATACACAGTGGAGTATTTTTCAGTCATAAAAAAGAATGAAATCCTGTCATTTGTGGCAACATGAATGAACCTTGGAGGACATTATGTTAAGTGAAATCAGCCAGGTTTAGGAAAGCAAATACAATATGACCTCATTCATATGTGGAATCTAAAAAGTTGTTCTCATTGACTTAGAAAATAGAATTGTGATTGCTAGAGGCTAGGGAGGGTCGGGGGAGAGAAGGATGGTGAAAAATTGGTCAGTGGGTACAAAGCTACGGTTAGATGGGAGGAATAAGTTCTGGTGGTCTATTGCATAGTTGGACGACTAGTTAACAATGATGTGTTGTATGTTTGAAAATAGCTACTGGAAAGGTTTTAGAATGTTCTGATCACAAACAGTAAGTGTTTAAGGATATGCTAATCACCCTAATTCAATCATTATATAATTTACACATGTATCAAAACATCCTGTTGTACCCCACATATATGTAAAATTATGAGGTGCCAATCTTAAGAAAAGCAATGTTTATAATTCAATTTTACTTTTACAATTGTTAAAATGTTTTATCTCCATTACTTAGAATACTGCGTAATGTGATCATAGAGCCTTCCACATAACATTCGCTAATGCACTTGATTCTTTACATATGTTACCTCAATCCTGCTGTGAATAAATGATTGCCCCACTTTAAGGATTGTCCCCACTTTGACGAAATGGAGTTTGGGGAGAGTTGAGTGACTTGGTTTAGATCATCTGGCTAGTAGATGGTGAAGCCAGGCACGGCCCGTTCTATCTAGTAGAATGATGTGGCTTTCCCAAACCTCATCCTGCGTTATCTCAGAGCTACTCAGAGGTATAGAATGAGGCAAATAGATTTGGGCTCTGGATTGAGAGACAGACATAGCACCTGCAAATTCTATTCATATCCCAGTGATGCGAATCCCCTTTCTTCTTTTACCATGCTTTCATAGGGTTTTTTGTTTTTCTTTCTACCACTGCCTAATTGTATGCACCCTTTAGTCTCTTGGCTCTTCTGTAATATTGACCTTCTCAGTCTGCACATCTTCTCCTGTGGCTCCATTTCACATTTCCAGATTTAGCTGCACCTCTGTCTCTGACTTTTCTTTCTCTCACTCCATCTGCTTTGGCCATTGAAAATTACAAAGTCAACTGCTACTCATCAGTGAATGAGAAGAGTGCTTTAAGAAGAGGAAACATGTGCCTAAAATAACGTACATAGCGTCGTCCCTATTCCCTTTTCACTCAAAAATAAAAGAAGAGTTTCAGATGATTCAAAAACTCACAATCTACTTTTGAAAAGCATATTATCTCAGGAAGGATACAAAATGTTCTAATCAGAATTATATAAATAGCCTAAACATACACACACAGTAGTGTGGATGGTAAATATAGTTGTGGGCTGTGGGGAAGGGGCTCAGATCTCAGATAAAGGTAGGTTAGTTTAACCTGGCTGTTAGGACCAAATATCACTTAATTAGAAAGGTTTGATGCAGGCATAGGAACTAGAGATGATTTTTATTTGGGAACATAGGCTGTCTAGGAGAGTTCTTTTTACCTTTTCTGAGTTCTGAGCCAATTTGCCTGAAACATATGTCAGATTTATACTTTATTTTTAAGAAGTACAGAGAAAAAAAATAAAGGAGTAAAAACCAGTGCCAGCTTCTGCTTAAAAGATTATTTTTAAAAAGCTGGAATCAAATCAGTGAACTTCAAGTACATGTCTTATGTTATCAGTTATTCTAACTCAAAACCCATGATATGCTGATGTATCCAGTGCCGGAGAATGCTGACCTCGGAGGCTTCTCACTTCTCTGTGCTCCCTCTGCCTCAGCTCTGTGCAGCTGGACCAGAAGAGTGGGAGCAATTAACCTGTCAGTGCCTCCCATTTTTAGTACCTTATCATTTGCATATGAACCAAAAGAAGAGGTAAATTGTGAAATTTTAAACTTAATTTTCCTAGAAGAGTGAATAGTGATATGTTTCTCCTTCACAGCATGTGGGTGGTGACATTCAGTTCCCACCAAAAAAGAATCTGTTTCCCACTCCTTTCTTCACAGGTGAGTTGTTCTTTCAGGTTTTATGGGAACTCTTCAGGCTGATGAGTAAATGGCCTTTCCATACCAAATATGAGCAAATTAGGCAAGATAGAACGTCTAGAACAAGCTTTCTCAACCTTGACATCACTGACATTTTGGGCTGGATAATTTATCTGTGGGGCTGTCCTATGCATTATCAGATGCTTAGCTGCATCTCTGGCCCCTACCCACATGATGCCAGTGGCAGCCCCTAAGTTGTGACAATGAAAAATGTCTCCAGCATTAGCCAGTGGCCAAATATCTCTCCCAGTTGAGATCCCCTGATGTAGAAATATAAATTATACATAATGAACTTAACAACACAGTGAGAGGAGACCATTCCAGATGGTTGCCTAGCTTCTGTAGGGAGTGGTGAGTGTTGAAATGACATTCCAGGGATTATGACTTAAAGGATGAAGTGAACACACTTAATGAGTATTTTTGTTGTGTTTATTGTGTGATGACCAAGTTGCTCAAATAGTTTCATAAAAGGCTGTGGATCCTTCTTGGGGCTACCCAATGATGTATCCTGAGGAAGGAAAACCTATACACATTTGTATATATTTTTTTAAGCTTCCGAATCTTAAGTGATGGGTCAGAACCTCAAAGTAAGAATAGAAGGAGACAATAAAAATGACACTGCATGATTGCTTCAAAATAAACCAGAACTTTAAAAAATGACAACATTTCATCGTTTGGTTGAAAGTAATTAATGGCAAAGGAAGGGAATTAATGAGCAAGTTCAGGGAGCGAAAGGATCTTCCTAAGGAACAACGATGGACCAATATTGTTAATTTTGCAAGTGCAGACAACTCAAGTATTACAAGTTATGGAGTGCAACTCAAGACAGTAAAGGAAAAGGTTAGGCTAAGGCCAAATAATGTGCTGCAGCGGATGGACTCGATGCTTGCTTTTCCACTGGTCAGTCATTTCAGGAGGGGGGACACCTTGTCTATAAGACCTGACTCCTGAGTGAAGATCTGAATTCTCACCCAGAGGTTTTCTCAGGCCAGAGGTATCATCAGTCTTCCTCCTTCTTGAGGCTGGAGCATCTGAGTAATACCTATTAGTACCACAGACTGAGATGTCTCCTAGTTAAAGGAGACAGGAAGACCTACAGGTTGTTTTTCATTAGTGCCGTCTAAAGAGGCTGGTAACTGATGGCTGGGACATATATGGAGGGTATATAGTGTTTTCTCACTTGGCTTGGCTGTTGGCAGGCAGAAGCAAACACTGTTGAGGCTGCTTGTTGGGGAAGGAGGATAAGGAATGATTCCATTTAAATTGTTGAGTCTATTTCTCCTCACTTATCAGTGCCAGCTCCCTGATTTATTGCTTTTTTCGTTAACATTGACAACAATAATTATCTAAATGTATACAATATTTCAAGGTTTCCAAAGAACTTTCTCCTTTGGGCCTTGATTTATTGGCAGCTGCTCCAACAGATTCTTAACTTTGAAGTCGCCTGATGACTCCATTCATGTACTCCTGAAAATCAGCTTGACATACATGCTCTATTACATTTATTTCACCTACCATTTAGTGATACTTTGATCCTACTTCCAGCCCTGCCAATAGCTGGGCAATGCAAAGTGCTTTGAGAATCACAAGTGAAAGGAATGTTCTAGGAGGAATTATGTTATTTTTAAAGTTAAGAGGTTCTAAACCCTTTCATTTATATTTTTTCCAGTGTAAATTACTGTATTAACATATAGTCCCCCTTGGTGGAAAAAAGTAAAGCTCTGTTAATATTTATTCTGTTTCTAAAAGGTAACGGCAGAATTCCCTGGGTTGTTGACTTGATTTGATATATACTGATCCTGAAATTGCAAGGCAGACAGGGTAAATGCTGGCTGCAGGAGTGAATCTCCTGCTTAGCAGGCTGCTTCAGAGCTGTTTTCGAAGAAATCTCCATCTTTGTTATTATTTCTTTCAAGGTGTTGTATAATTTTAAAAGTGGCAGTTGCAACAGTATGTAAAAAAGGCTGACAACTGGCAGCATTCAGCTTAATTTTCTGTCCCTTTTGCAGAAAGCTAAGTGTTTTACACTGTGGAGGGTGGGGAAGTGGGGTCACAGACTTTATTTGGATTTAATTGCAGCATGCAGCCTGGTGACAATAGACTCCTACTGGAGCAAAGCTATTTGTAAGCTATGCTTGGCAGTGCTGGTAGAAGCCCGTCATAATTCAACTCATGATATGTGTTGAGATGGCTGTAATATCAGGGTATCTGTAAATTTTGAAGAGGTAGATAGTTATTTGCCCTCCTCAGTTATCAGTCTTGTAATTAGTCCTTGTTAATCTCATAATAATGTTAGAATCATAATTCCCTGTTTTCTTCATTCAATGCATATTTCCAAAGCTGTGCCCAGAGTATGTTATTTGTAGCTCTGAAGTTGTCAAGAGAAGGAGAAGGAGAATGGAGATATGGTTCCTCAGCTCCAGAAGCTTAAAGATGGAGGCAGAGAAAGGCAGATACTGAAATGAACAGAATAGCAGGGGGACAGGGCTGCCCAGGGAGCACTGTGCCCTCAGAGCTCTCCTGTGGGAGGTGAAGGGTGGAGGTCAGGGTAGATTGAGGTTCAGAGATGCTTTGAGATCCCTTTGGTAAGCTTCTGGGACTATTGCATGTTAGACTTTACCGTGTTTGATGAATTTGTGTGATGCTCAAGGTTGATACTCTCCTTCCATTTGCTTATAGCCTGGGAAACAGGTTGACCTACCTTAGTTCTTTAAAAAAACGTGTCATATTAAACCAACAAACAAATGAAAAGTTTTGAAGGAGGACTGAGAAGGCAGAGAAGGAAGTCAGTGGGAACTAGTATGGAATAAGATGCACAAAGGTCACCTATTTGGGCAGACCAGTTGTGGAACTGGTTGGGGAATTGGAATCAGGGTCATCTGTTTATTCCCTAACGTCCTCTAATGAGGGAAACCTGGAAACAAAGGAGCCCTAAATGTTCTTTCGGAAAACAACTGAGTAACTGTGAAAGGGAAATGTAAGCAAACTCAGGGAGCTTCACTTAATGGAACGGACATTTAGGATTGATACGAGAAAAATTAAGCAAAATTATATGCATGTCAAATTGAACCAAGAAGCTTTAGTAACAAAAGGCAGTCTCGGAATTGAAGTCCTATGTATGAAAAGCGATCTGCAGTGCTTGCCCAGCTCATCTACTCTGTTCGGTAAATTATTCTGGTTATGAATAAAGCCATTTGTAACTTCGCTGATCTTGAACTCTTTTTGAGTTAGAGTTTAAAAGAGCAACCAAATTTCATTGAAAAAGTATTGAACAAAATTAAAATGTGAAGTAGATTTGAGAGCCAGCCCTTTCTCTGGGCCCACCGGGTTCCTGGCACACAAGAGTCCAGTGTGTGTGTGTTGTAGCCAAGTAGCAAAAGATGTATTAAGCAGGGAAAAATTGTCTGTTGGCTTTTTCCCCCCTTAACTCTAACTTCAAAAAGTTTTGGAAGTAATTGAACCAAAGATCTGATTAATTTTGAACTAAAATGAAAGATGCAAAAATAATCTTTGAAAGTAGTAAAGTGATCATATGAACACCTCAGTTCTGACTAGGATGAGGGAAATAAACAAATTTACAACAGGGCAAGGCATTCTTTAAATGCTGTTGTTTAAAATGTTCTTTAAAATGTTTTCTTAGATAAGAATGGGGTAAATCACACACATATTATTATTAATATGTATTTTTTGGAATAAAAATAGATAAAGGGATTTAAGAGACTGACCAGAGTGTGTTGTTAATTAACTCTTCCTTCCTGTGAAGTTATTTTGGCCAATCTGTCTCTTGTTCTTGGTAAAATAATGAGTAATTTTTATGTTGTTCCCTTTCGTATTATAACTATAATATTTTCTTTTTTACTAAGATGGAGTCTTTAAGCAGAGAGATAGAAAGATTAAAAAATGCAAATAAAGGGAGGAGGGCAGTAAGAGAAATAAACAAAGGTGGTCATAGTTGTTGCAAAAAAGAGAGAACCCAGGGGTATTTCCTCCCAAGAGGTTGTTCACCTCCTCAGACAAGAGTTACTGCATGACAATAAAAACAATATTGTATTCGGCTTACACTACAATTGAGACTATGATTATTTTGACTCAATACAATGCACTATTTTGCCCTTCTGGAGTTTGGTGTGTTGGATTTTTCTCTACCTTGAAACCCCCTCATTTTCAAATATTCTCTGTCCTAGGTGGTTTTAATGTGATCAATTTTTGTTCCTTTACTCTGCTGGGTGGGGTTCTTAAAATGCTTTCTTGACATTTAATTAAACCATTCAGGACATAGGCATGGGCAAGGACTTCATGTCTAAAATATCAAAAGCAATGGCAACAAAAGCCAAAATTGACAAATGGGATCTAATGAAACTAAAGAGCTTCTGCACAGCAAAAGAAACTACCATCAGAGTGAACAGGCAACCTACAAAATGGGAGAAAATTTTTGCAACCTACTCATCTGACAAAGGGCTAATATCCAGAATCTACAATGAACACAAACAAATTTACAAGAAAAAACAAACAACCCCATCAAAAAGTGGGCAAAGGACATGAACAGACACTTCTCAAAAGAAGACATTTATGCAGCCAGAAAACACATGAAAAAATGCTCATCATTCCTGGCCATCAGAGAAATGCAAATCAAAACCACAGTGAGATACCATCTCACACCAGTTAGAATGGCGATCATTAAAAAGTCAGAAAACAAGAGGTGCTGGAGAGAATGTGGAGAAATAGGAACACTTTTACACTGTTGGTGGGACTGTAAACTAGTTCAACCATTGTGGAAGTCAGTGTGGCGATTCCTCAGGGATCTAGAACTAGAAATACCATTTGACCCAGCCATCCCATTACTGGGTATATACCCAAAGGACTATAAATCATGCTGCTATAAAGACACATGCACACGTATGTTTATTGCGGCACTATTCACAATAGCAAAGACTTAGAACCAACCCAAATGTCCAACAATGATAGACTGGATTAAGAAAATGTGGCACATATACACCACGGAATACTATGCAGCCATAAAAAATGATGAGTTCATGTCCTTTGTAGGGACATGGATGAAACTGGAAACCATCATTCTCAGTAAACTATCACAAGGACAAAAAACCCAACACTGCATGTTCTCACTCATAGGTGGGAATTGAACAATGAGAACACATGGACACAGGAAGGGGAACATCACACTCCAGGGTCTGTTGTGGGGTGGGGGAAGGGGGGAGGGACAGCATTAGGAGATATACCTAATGCTAAATGATGAGTTAATGGGTGCAGCACACCAACATGGCGCATGGATACATATGTAACAAACCTGCACATTGTGCACATGTACCCTAAAACTTAAAGTATAATAATAATAATAATAATAATAAAAGCGAGCAAACAAACAAAAAACATGTTTCTGTGGGTAGTTCTAAGGTTCTGGATAGGCAATAGTTTCAGGGCCATGGGAAACACACCATTTATAACAATAAGTAGCTAAGAATTGGGAGGGACTTTAAAAACAGGTGCTCTGTCAACAGTTTTGCTTTTGCACTACCCACCCCCAAAATAATTTTGGAAATCTATCTGTCCCCTTGCACATTTTTAAATGAAGCCTAAAATTTATATCACAAATTTAAGTACTACAGTCCCCAATTATGTAGTTTTTAATGTAAATGTTTCCATTTTGGAACAAAAATGGTACATCTCTCTTTTAAGAGTATATGATTGTATCTGGAAACTACCGTGATTTGTTGATTACTACTATTCATTTAAAATATGTAAATAATCTCTTCTTTAACATATGGAAATTTTTCTATCCTTGCCTTTCCTCCATGAACTTGTATTTCCATTTAACTTTCTTCACAGAACTTAAAGTAATATATCTATACTTTAAAGGCTTTTATTGATCACTCTTTCATACCTCTCTATAATGAAAATATTTATATAAATTTAAAAATATTTTTTTCTGAATTAGATTTTTCATTAGGATCATTGATCAAAATAACAATTTTAGATTTAGGTAACCAATAAACATAACTACATTTGTTTTTTTTTTTTTTTTATACTTTAGGGTTTTAGGGTACATGTGCACAATGTGCAGGTTTGTTACATATGTATCCATGTGCCATGTTGATTTCCTGCACCCATTAACTCGTCATTTAGCATTAGGTGTATCTCCTAATGCTGTCCCTCCCCCCTGCCCCCATCCCACAACAGTCCCCGGAGTGTGATGTTCCCCTTCCTGTGTCCATGAGTTCTCATTGTTCAATTCCCACCTATGAGAGAGAACATGCGGTGTTTGGTTTTTTGTCCTTGCGATAGTTTACTGAGAATGATGTTTTCCAGTTTCATCCATGTCCCTACAAAGGACACGAACTCATCATTTTTTATGGCTGCATAGTATTCCATGGTGTATATGTGCCACATTTTCTTAATCCAGTCTATCGTTGTTGGACATTTGGGTTGGTTCCAACTCTTTGCTATTGTGAATAGTGTCGCAATAAACATACGTGTGCATGTGTCTTTATAGCAGCATGATTTATAGTCCTTTGGGTATATACCCAGTAATGGGATGGCTGGGTCAAATGGTATTTCTAGTTCGAGATCCCTGAGGAATCGCCACACTGACTTCCACAATGGTTGAACTAGTTTACAGTCCCACCAACAGTGTAAAAGTGTTCCTATTTCTCCACATTCTCTCCAGCACCTGTTGTTTCCTGATTTTTTAATGATGGCCATTCTAACTGGTGTGAGATGGTATCTCACTGTGGTTTTGATTTGCATTTCTCTGATGGCCAGGAATGATGAGCATTTCTTCATGTGTTTTCTGGCTGCATAAATGTCGTCTTTTGAGAAGTGTCTGTTCATGTCCTCTGCCCACTTTTTGATGGGGTTGTTTGTTTTTTTCTTGTAAATTTGTTTGTGTTCATTGTAGATTCTGGATATTAGCCCTTTGTCAGATGAGTAGGTTGCAAAAATTTTCTCCCATTCTGTAGGTTGCCTGTTCATTCTGATGATAGTTTTAAAATGCATCTCTTAATGAAACAGATGGACTTTAAATATTTTAATTAGTTTATTCATCTAGGATGATATTACTTATTACTAGAATGAGAAAAAGGCTCAATATTAATTGTATTTTAAGTTTTTAGTTTTATAATTTTAAGTGTAGAGAACAATTGTTTTTATAAATGAATTGATGAGAAAAAGATATATTTGTCTTTCCTCTCTTCCCAGTTTTTAATTAAAAATTTGTTTATTCTCTCTTGTTCAATAGATGCTTGCCTTTCATTGGCTAGGAACCCTTAATCTATTGTAGATGTTAAAAGTTTGAATCAAGATTGCTCTAGCTTGAAATTGTAATTGGTGGTGCTTGCTACAATTTAAAATCCCCTTTGTAAGGATAGTATGGTACTCTTCCTAGCTCCCTACTTCAAGTCAGAAGCATGATTCCCAGATGCTGAGAAAATGGGCAACTGATGGCTTATATCTGCCCCTCACTGGAGAATTGCTGTCATGCTCTCAGCCAAAGGGACCTGCCTGGCCCTAGATTAACATGCAGGTCTACAGCCATGTCTAGCTGGTGCAGGGGTACAAATGCCTGGCTTCAACTGGGACAAATCTTTCTTTTTTAAAAGTACATTAATTTATTGTATAGTGCGGAAAATCCAAACTTCATGAAGAACATATGTAACAAGGAAAAAGGTCTCCTACCTACCACACCCACTCCAGACACCAACAGTTTTTGACTGTTTCTGTTTATATTTATTCTGATACTAACTTGCAAAATTCTAAATAATATGCCTAGAATGCCTCCTTCTGGATTCATGATTTCACAAAAGTGGAGGATTTGGTTCATTACAAATACTCCAAGGTTTGGGCTTTGATTGAAACCATCACCCAGGTAAGGAACCTCATACCCATCTGGAAACAAAGCTGAAGGGTCAGCTCAGCTCTAGAGCTCCTTGTAGAATTAGCCTAAGGCTTCTGTTGCAACCATCGAGCTTTCCCCTCCACCCAGTCCTGCCTTCCTCGTGTCCTCGCAGGTGTATTCTTGGGAGCACCTCTCATAGCTGTTTTCATCTCCAAGTCTGTTCCCAAGAAACTCATGGTAAATTCTCCATTCAAGAAATTTCACTTTTGGAGTGTGATTCTGCTGAAGGGAGTGAAAAGAATCATTTAAATTTGGGTAGAAATAATACAGTGAGCCTATTTCATGTATTGTGGTTATTTTTGCTAGTATCTTTTGATATTGTTTGTGTTATGAAATATCTGTATTCAACAGGGGGACAGCTGTGGAAAATATGACCCACCCTTGATAAATACTCTCTTTGGATTTTTACTAATGAGTCAATAATATTTCGGTTATGTCTTGGATGATCTCCTTTCATTCCCAAGTGTGAGGTAGGATAAACTCAACTGCAGCATACTCACATTTTAAAATGTAATAATCCTCACATTTAAAATACCTCAACATAAACTATGTTGTAGTTAAAGATGTGGTTTTTAACAGGGAATATGTACACAAGCACACATATTCCTTAGTAGCATGGAGCCAAGGGAAAAGCAAACTACAGTTCATGAATAATGCAGAATTTTTCTGTTTATGCAATTTCCATCTGTTGTGTGCACGGTATTTATGATATTCACAAGACAAACTGATAGGAGTGTGTGATCTGCTAATACGTATATTTTAAAAGCTTTAATTACTGTTTTTATGGAAGCATGATGCTGTGTACTTTGACTCCAGGGAGATGAAAATTAGAAAATAAAATAGCAACACAACCAACACAAATGCTCCTGAACATCAAGCCTTTTATTTTCAAATGAGTGATACTTGATGTGTGTCTTAGCACACTCCAGGGTCTCAAAGGGCTTGTCAGCATTGCTTTCTGATTACAGGTTAGAGGAAAAAAGAGAACAGATTTGAGTGGAGTGATTCCGTCTTTCCCCTTGCGAATCTCTCACCGCCACTGCTTTTTGATGGCTATGTGTTGCCTTAGTTGAATGAAGAGAGGTGACTTATGTTTTTCAAATGCTATATTAACCTTGGAAATGATCTTGGATAACTTATCTTGGAAATTAAATTTTAATGAAGTGAGAGTCCCTAGAGAAAATTACAGAAAAACGCATTTTTTTCCTCTATAAATCAAAGGCACAATCCCACTAAAAATTTTTGTGAACTCTATAGATTTATGAGCTGATGTGATTTAGTGGAATGTAGTGTAGACGGAGGAACTGGCTTATTCTATCATTGGGTGAGAAAAATGACTGGTTCACTGTGCAGCTCTGAACAGATCATTTAACGTTTTTGAACTATTGTAATTAGAAAAATGCAATGTTTGGGCTAGGTGATGTCAAACATTCAGCACAGACATTTTTGAAAATCCTATATGCACTTTATTTTCACCTTCAAAACATTCATTTTAGGCCATTATGTTTGAAAGACCTTCTAGGTCTATAAACACTGTCTTTTTTTTGTCTTCTTTTTTTTTTAAATGAAAACTGACCCTTTTTTCTCAAGGACAGATGTTGCAAAACTTGTTAAAATGTCGTTGTTATTTTTTTTTCCAGACCAGCATTTTTCAAATGCTTTTCAGATATTTTGACTCTCTCCCTCATTTGCTTTTTGAAAAAATTTACTAAGTTGTTTTGCTTGTTTATAAATATGGCTTTCTTTGATGACCATTTTTTGTCAATTTCCCTGAGTTTAGAAACTTTGAGGTGTAAAATGGCTTCTCATAGGTCCTTACATTAACTGAATTGAGAATATATTAAATCTAAGGTTTGGAGGGGAGTTTTTTTGTTTTTTTCTTTCTTTTTTTTTTTTTTTTTTTTTTTTTTTTTTTGAGATGGAGTCTCACTGTATCTCCCAGGCTGGAGTGCAGTGGCATGATCTCGGCTCACTGCAACCTCTGCCTCCTGGGTTCAAGCGATTTTCCTGCCTCAGCCTCTGGAGTAGTTGGTATTACAGGCATGTGCCACCATGCCTGGCTAATTTTTGTATTTTTAGTAGAGATGGGGTTTCACCATGTTGGCCAGACTGGTCTCGAACTCTTGACCTCACGATCTGCCTACCTCAGCCTCCCAAAGTGTTGGGATTACAGGTATGAGCCACTGTACCCGACCAGGAGGGGAAAATTTGTTTCTGACCTTTTTGTCCAATACAGCCTTTTATGAATTATTGACATTTAGGTAGTCAGTGGTGTGATTTAAGATGAGATAGTGCCCCAAATATTTGGCTTTATACCTGATAAAATGATGCCCTAATTTTCACCTGATTAGAATATTTAGCTTGTTGTATGCAATGGCATGAAAAGCCTAAAAGATTCAAGATAATTCAAATTCCTATTGATTCACGTGATATTTTCACACTCAGCTCTCTCATCTGTTGTTTCTGCGAACACCTTCAGAACACTTTAATTTGATAATAATATATATATTCTTTGAGACACGGACTCACTCTGTTGCCCAGGCTGGAGTGCAGTGGTGCCATCTGGGCTCACTGTAACCTCCACCTCCTGGATTCAAGTGATCCTCCCGCCTCAACCTCCTGAGTAGCTGGGAGTACAGGCGCACATCACCATGCCTGGCTAATTTTGTATTTTTTGGTGGAGACAGGTTTTCATCACGTTGGCCAGGCTGGTCTTGAACTCCTGAGCTCCAGTGATCTGCCCGCCTTGGCCTCCCAAAGTGCTGGGATTACAGGCATGAGCCACTGTGCCGAGCCTGATATTTTTAAGAAAGATTCTTTTTTTCATTTAAAGTGCTGTGGCATATTTATTTATTTATTAGCTCACAAAACTGTCATCTGAATTGGTCAGAGTAGAACCCTAGGAAACCAGAGGGGATGTGGGAGCTGCATAGAATTCATTGCATCTGTATTCCTATGCACTGAGGAATGAGATTTTTACCGCACACCCAACTTGCTCTGAAAAGGTCCTCTGAAAAAACAAATAGCATGTAGCCTGTGTGTGTGTGTGTTTGAAGGTTGACTAGTGTGAATTAGTTAAATGCTTTGTTTCCATTCCAACCCCTAAATGAGTTTACCTGTAACCCTAGTAGCTGGAATCTATTGCATTTTTTTTTTTTACCATGGGGAGCTTCTTGAGCTACTTTCTCATGGAAGCCTAGTCCCAGTGATTGGTCCACGTCGCCCCAGCTGGATAGTCTAGTGTGTGATGCTCCTCATGGCTTCCACTAGGAGTGTGTGAGTTGCTGCTTGCCTGACCCACTTTCCACTTCCCATTTTGAATAGGGGCTCCTACTTTTTTGGTTTGTAGACACGCTGGATTACGAGGGAAGTTTAAACAATTTATTTGTGGAGGTTTTTTTGTTTTTGTCTCTCAACCTTTCTTGGGGGAGAGATGGCAAAATGCTTTCATGTTTCTTTCCCTTTCTGAAGGCGGTCTATACTCCTCCAGTTTAGTATCTCCCATTTGGAGAACTCTTTCCCTTCGGAGAATATATACCAGGTTATCAATTTCTTCCTGTGGTTTATTAATTCCTCCCCCTCTGACCCTTGAAGGCAAATTGAGATCAGGGACCATATGTTATACTTTGTATCTCCCATAGCACAATATCTATGACATGTGTAATGTCTAATGCCCACACACAATACCTGCAGTACTTTAGTTAAATGCTTTGTTTCCATTCCAACCAAGTCCAATTATTATATATTGACTATAATAATAGTAATAATTACTACTGGGCTTTTTTTGAGTGTGTGTGTGCCTTGTTTTATGTTAAGCATTCCATGTGCATCATCTCATTTAGACTTTATATCAGTTATGTAAGGTCAGTATTAGAAATATTCTCCATTTTATAAATGGAAAAACCAAAGCTCATAGAAGTGAAATAATTCTCAAGTTAGCACATGTGCATTCACATGCACACACACACATACACACCTAATGCCATGTGCCAAAGCCCTTCTTCTCTCCGTTTCTGCTGGCTCTGTAAGCAAGGGAGAAGAAAGCTGTTGTCAGAAAAAACAGGAGAGAAGAAAGCTGTCTTCAAGATGGGGCCAAGTGGAGGTATGCAGAGAAGGAAAATACATATATTTTGATTTGCATCAGTTTTCCCCTGAAGTACAAAATCAACCTAACTTGTACCAAGACATTTTATCTCTTTTTGTAGAATGCCCCCACATTGTATACTTTATCTCCTTGTGTTGCCATGGCTTTAATCTTATACCTTGTGATATAATCATCTTGGCCATTTGTCCTTTTCCTGCCTTAAGTTTTATTATAAAGTTCCTTGCACCAATCCTAGCACTTTGGGAGGCCGAGGTGGGAGGATCACTTGGTCAGGAGTTCAAGACCAGCCTGGCCAACATGGTGAAACCCCATCTCTACTAATAATGTAAAAATTAGCCAGGCGTGGTGGTGCATGCCTGTAATCCCAGCTACTCGGGAGGCTGAGGCAGGAGAATTGCTTGAACCCAGGAGACAGAGTTTGCAGTGAGCCATGATTGTGCCACTGCACCCCAGCCTGGGTGACAGAGCAAGACTCCGTCTCAAAAAATAAAATAAAATAAAAATAAATAAAATAAATAAAATAAAATAAAATAAAAAGATCCTTGACCCAAACTAAATAAAAATGTTTGAACCTGCACCAACCATATGTATGGGCCATGACCAACTCACTCTGCCCTGCTGTCTCTGCTTTCCTGGCCACTAAACTGAGGTTTGGCACAGAGAGGTGTGGTTGTCCAGTTTATCCAGCCCAAATCATAGCTTAGATATCTGAGATGGGAGGACTATGAGGAGTGTGTGTGTGTTTCTTCCTGGGAAAATTGAACTAAGTGGACTCAGGAGAAGCAGTTTTTGAACAACCATCACATATAGTGGAGGCTCAGACAAGCTTGGCTGAAGTGGGTCAGACAGCAGTGTGCTGAACACAAACACTACCTACCTCCCAGTTTACCTGGGTCGTATAATACCTGCCCGAATCCGAAGCTGAGTCAAATCATGATTTTGGATATTGTTGCCATGAATTCAGTTCCCACTGTGGTAACTGGTAATTGGAGCAGAAACTCAAAATCCATGTTGTTCTGCAAGACTGGAGACCTTGGCCATCTACAGTACCTGGTCACATAGTCTTTCCCACCGAGCATAAACCAGTTGTTTTGTAAGAAGCCACTTATCTAATTAAGTGAACAGTGCACAGAAGGTAACAATTAGGCTTTAATTAGCAGTTGTTTCCAATCATCCAGTCCAACTCTAATGGGGGAAGGGGGTGCATGGTCTCATTACATTAAATTGTATTTGTCCTAATGCAAATTGGTGTCAGAACGTGTGTTAATTAGAAGAAAAAAATGAAGATTGTAACTTTATTCCATAATAAAAAATTAGACTTCATGAAGTACACTTAAAAGCAAAGTGGAACAATGTTTAAAATTCAGTTTCAATAAAATTTTATTTTTCCTTAATAAAAGTTTTCCAGTTATGAATATTCTAGATTTTAAATATAATAAAACATAATTAAATTTCACTAATGTCCTCCTGTTGGTCTCATTTTGTATTAAAATCAAGAAATTATGGCCGGGCGCGGTGGCTCACGCTTGTAATCCCAGCACTTTGGGAGGCCGAGGCGGGTGGATCACGAGATCAGGAGATCGAGACCACGGTGAAACCCCGTCTCTACTAAAAAATACAAAAAAATTAGCCGGGCGTGGTGGCGGGCGCCTGTAGTCCCAGCTACTCGGAGAGGCTGAGGCAGGAGAATGGCGTGAACCCGGGAGGCGGAGCTTGCAGTGAGCCGAGATTGCGTCACTGCACTCCAGCCTGAGCGACAGAGCGAGACTCCGTCTCAAAAAAAAAATAAAAAAAAAGAAATTATGTAATTTACTTTCAAAGAGGTTGTAGATGCATTGTACAAAATTATAACTAAAGGATCCTGGGGAAAGGGCTCTGTGCATGCCTATTGTTGGGCCACCCAGTGCCTCTCCGCAGAGGCAATAGTTATATAGTTGCACAAATATCTTTCTAGGGTTATTCAGGATTTTATTCTTTCTTATAAAAATTATAACAAAAGTCTTCATATACATCACGTAGTTCAAGAGATTTATGACTATGTATTTACAAAGCAGATTCTCTTTTGTCTTTTGAGGGGCTGACATTTAATTAATTGTTGATATGCACTTGGGAGATGCAAACTAATTTATTACAGTATTGACATAAATAAAACATAATTAAGAAGACAAATATACTGCTATCAAAACAAAGGAAAACACATACTGTAATAAAACATCGAACTGGAGTAGAATTTGCCCTGTGCTTTAAATGATGGTGGCTGTGGCTCTTCATAATGCTGCTGGAATAAGGTTTCCTGTCTTCCATACCTGTCTCTGCCTTGGAGGGACTTTGGTAAATCCTGATCTGGTTATTAGTTATCCACACGAAGACTGAAGGTTTGGACAGCACTGCCTCCTGAGCACCAGTATCGAGGCCTGTGGGCTCCTTTGCCCATTCTCCACTTCTTTGAGAGTTTTGGACGGGGCATTAAAAGCACAGCAGCACTGCAGTATTCTAAGTCTGAGCCCTTTTCTTGCTGGTGGTCAGAATAATGCCATGGAACTCAGAAAAGGAGATTTTACAAATTGTCTACTACGTAAGGATAGCACTTCTCTGCAAATGCTTTTGAAGTTCTGGAATAAAAAGTGAAAAACAGTAACTCTAAGCACACTAGGTCAGACCTTTTCTAAGATGAGAATGCTCTCATTATGAGGCTTCAAAAGGTAGCAACAGCCATACTACTAAGATGAGAAAGTTTAATTCTGTGAAACAACTGTAAAGGACTTTTTCCCCCAATACAGCAGGATATCATCTGGCATAAACTGAATGTTTTCTGTGTAATATGAACAGGCTAGTCATGAATCAAAATGTTCTGTAATTCCTCCTTCTGCCCTGGCCAACACCCTCACTTATCACCTTCTCTCTTTGTAGTATCATAAACTTGCTTCCTGCTCATGGGTCTCCTTTTTGTGTGGGGGAATGAGAACTAGTGTTACCAACCTCCATACCACTACTTCTCTTCAATGGCTGCATCCTTATAGGCCCTTGGCACTAACTATTTCCCGACCATGATAATCTTCCTTGGGGCCCTGGCTTATGGGAGTGTATTAGTCCATTCTTGCTTTGCTATAAAGAAACACTGGAGACTGGGTAACTTATAAAGAAAAGAAGTTTAACCGGCTCATGGTTTCGCAGGCTGTATAGGAAGCATGGCAGCGTCTGCTTCTGGGGAGGCCTCAGGGAACTTACAGTTGTGGCGAAGGTGAAGGGGGAGCCAGCACTTCACATGGCAGGAGCAGGAGGAAGAGAGATTGGGGGAGGTGCCACACACTTTTAAACAACCAGATCTCATGGAAGCTCACTCTCTACACAGTACCAAGGGAAGATGGTGCTAAACCATTCATGATCCCGTCACCTCCCACCAGGCCCCACATCCAACACTGGGGATTATAATCCAACATGAGATTTGGGAAGGGACACAGATCCAAACCACATCAGGGAGGTACATTGTCTTTCTGGTCGTATTGTCTGTCCCCCAGTAACAGAAATAGGGAAGCATTATTCTTTAGTTTTCAATCCCTGCCTCTCTCCAGAGGAAATTTGCCCCTCAGTATTCTCTTCAGCTTCAGGATCACAACAGTGCCAGATTAATATTTTTTTCCGAACATTTCCCTCGGCTATCTTCTTCACCTTGTCTTATACATCATGCTCAGTAGTTCATCATTCAACTTCTGGACCATCTAAGGTTTTGCATCCTCTGAAATCTTGCTAAAGAATCAAATGCATGTGTTCAAAAGAGATTTCATTATCTGCCCTGGAAACGATTTTCAGTGAAACAACAGAAGGATTAAATTTGTGAATTACACCTCAGAGATTTTTTTCAGCCAATCCCTATTCTTAGGGAATTTATAATCATTTTGGAGGGATTTGAAAAATGATGGTAGCTGCTTTCCTTTGTACACTAAGGGCATTTCTCTTTCTCTTTTCCTGTGAACTCTACATGTTCACTGATAGATTTTACAAATCCCTTGGCACGTTTATTATTCTCTCGCAGCTCTCTCCATGTTGTCTTTACTTGTCATGTTGCAGAATCCTAAAGTAGAGATGGATTCAAAGGAAACTAAGTAATATGAACTAGCTTGAGGAGATCGCCCGCTAGATCTTAAATTTTAGCATCCTTATTTCAAACTGTTCCTGAGGAGACTTTTGATAAAGAAGACATTAGTCTTTTTTTTTTTTTTTTTGAGAGACGGAGTCTCGCTCTGTCACCCAGGCTGGAGTGCAGTGGTGCAATCTTAGCTCAAGCAAGCTCCGCCTCCCGGGTTCACACCACTCTCCTGCCTCAGCCTCCCCAGTAGCTGGGACTACAGGCGCCCTCCAACATGCCCAGCTAATTTTTTGTATTTTTAGTAGAGACGGGGTTTCACCATGTTAGCCAGGATGGTCTCGCTCTCCTGACCTGGTGATCCGCCTGCCTTGTCCTCCCAATGTGCTGGGATTACAGGCATGAGCCACCGCCTCAATGCTGTTGTTTATATCTGCCCACGTCTTCAAGTTGTCAGGGTGTTTTTTCATTGCAGTGACACCCGCCAAATGAAGTTGACACTCCACCTACTTGGTGCTGCCCACAAATAGTAAGTACAGTCTCTGACTGTCATTAGTAAAAATGAAGTCCGATTTATTAAGGAAAAAGCTGACAGAACAGCCTGGTTGAAAAAAAAAAAATCAAATGGGAATGAGAAGATCTGCATTTGCCAACGGCTAGTTGGCTGGCCACTTTCTTCCCTTGACATTTTTCTAACGTATAATATGGGAATCATGATTTCTCCCTAGAGGCCTTGGGAATATTCTTACTCAAGTATTTGGGGAGGATTTTTTATGGTATATAGCACTGTGCTAGAATCTGAGAAAGAGAAAGATATAAATGAAAAGAATTGCTGTCTTTTAGGAATAAAAAATGTAGTTGAGGAAGCCAAATATACATACATAATAAACCAGTTTAGCAACAGTAATGATTGTTTACCTCTTTAGAGCATTTTATAGTTTTCAAAGTTATTATATGTGGGTATACAAAAGTATATATATATAAATGCACATATATTCATGCATAAATATAACAAGGATTAAATGAAATTCTACATATATGAAAGTATATGCATATAAATATATACATATATTTGTGCGTGTGCATATATATGTGTGTGTGTTCACAACTTCATTTAATCCCTATTAGCAACTCTATGTGGCAGATAGTAATGACTCCACATCACAGATGACAACACTGAGGCCACGTGATATTAAGTAAAATTGCAAGTAAAACAGGATTTTAGCACCTGTCTCTGGATTCTAAGCCCTGTGATCTTTCTATTGCAGAATACATTATTTTCTTAATGCAGGACAAGGGTGCATCCCCCAAGTGTAATGTGCCTAGTAAGTGCTATGGAAAGCTTGCTTGGAGGAAGTGGGTTTGAGGTGCAGAAGAAGATGGGGTCTCAGATAGGGAGAGAAACACGCTGTAAAGTCTGGCATGTGGCACACTGAGAAAGAAGAAATTGTGAATGCAAAGGATGTGTGAGTTTGGATTTTTCTGAAGGATTGGATTACGTGAGTGAATATATTGCAGTGCATGAGATTAGGGTGTAGACTGGCTGTGGAGTGGGTTACAGCATGGGATCAGAGAGGTGGGTTAGAGGCCTTTTGTACTCTCCAAACAGAAAATGCCTAAGGGAAAATATGAAAAAGAAGAGGCTGGATAGACGGACCCTTTGGAAAGACTTTGTAATGAATTCATCTAGTCTTGTGTCAAAGATTGGGTTTCTAGCTCCACGACTAACTAGGTTTGCTACCTAATCAAGTTGTTTATCTTCATCAAGTCACAAAAGTACCTGCCTCATTGGGTTGTTCTGAAGATAAATAATCCATAGAAAGCCACTTTAACTCACCAACTCACCACCTAGCATTTAGAAATCATTCATTAAATGTTAGCTAGTTATCCTAGTATTAGAGGTAAAGTGGTAGAAGGAAAGATATAAAAAGATAATATATTGTATGAACATGTTTTAATTCCTCATAAGAAAGACGAACTCTGTTAAGCCAAGGCTCTACACTGTTTTAACTAAAAAGCAACCAATACCAGCCTTCTCTGTGGACAAGATTTATTTTAGTTTAAATGGACAATTTCCACTATGAAGCAATACTAGTGACTCACGGCAAAGAAAATAAAACTAAGAACCACCTACACATCTTTACAAACTTTAAACTATTTGTAATAGTGAAATAATAGTGTTTCAGTTTCTGATTTATATCAGCTTAAGCCAGTTCCTTATATATTTCAAGACCTTCATCATCATTGTGACATTTAGACATAAGGATAATGTGGGGTTTCACCAAGGCAGTCGTAGTTTTAGAGTTTGACAAAGAGTGAGGAGTAAGCACTTTCCATTTGTTCCAGGAACTTAAACATTTGATCCCTTTGGAACTGCTGAGGATGTCCATAAGCCGTGTCAGAGATACCACATGAGGAAGGCATTGAATAAGGGGGGAGGCTCCCCTCATCCCACGGGGTTGGTATTTTAATGAATCTTTAAAGCATTTGACTAATCAAATAACTTTGGCAGATTTTCCTTTCAATATTTAAATGACAGTCAATTCCAAGTGCAATATTTACAAAGTCCAAAAGGATACAGAGTTTATCAGGTGGAACAGAAATTTTCTCTGGTCTTTAGAAGGAGGACTGACGTTACCACACCCCGTCTCCTTACTCAGAGGGACGCTCCATTCAATTTTCCCATAAATTGCCTGGCTGCATTTTCCAATTCAGTCTCCTACGCCTTCCTAAAGGCAATTTTAAGACTAGGCGGCTGCCAATAGAATATAGTTTCGGTGGAAACAGAAAGGCCCACCTGCCTGAAATCTTCACTCAATGGCTAGGTCATCCTCTCTAGAGGGCTACAATTAAAATTAATGTGTTATATTTTGCACTGGTGTGCATTCATTTGTCTGAGAATTCTACAGTCAGAAGACACTTTTATGCATACCACTGTGGTCTAACTTCCTTTTCCAGTTGGGACAACTGGACCATCAGTTCCAGGAGATTGTGTTTTATTCCTCTGATTCTTGCCTAGCACTGTGCCGTGGCTTCTGATGGTGCCTAAAAAAGCATCCCTGTTTGAGGCTGCCACTGCAACATCTGCCTCCAAGAGGTGAGGTACAGAAACAGCACATTGGAAGGGGGTTCCAGAGACAGAAGATGATAACTCTGCGCCAGGGCGGGTAGGGGAAGGAGAAAACTGGGAGAGGAGGAAAGAGTCGGTGCCCAGTTAGAAGAGGACCATGGCTAGAGAGTGAAAGAAGAAAAGGTTGTTGCTTCGCCATAATTTCTGAGGCTATTTCTGCTCAGACAGCATGTTTCAAAATATTGGTTGCCCTCTATTTAGAGGTTTCTCATTGATTAATGCCATCTCAAATCAGGAGTGGGCTACTGTGTACCATGAGGCTTTTCTGTGTTTTGATTCTGAGACCCTGAAATAATTTTGTAATGATCTAAAACTATTTTGGATGGGCTGTTGGGAGACTGTTTCAAAATACTTTTATCATAATATATTTTGTTTATATAGCATATGTATATCTATGTGTGTTATGCTACGTATGTATATATAATTACATATAAAAGATATCAATATTTATATATGTGTGTAAATATATTGATATTTGTATTTATGGCTTTGTGGTGTATAAGTATATAATATTTATGCATAAATACATTTATTTTAAAGGAATTGAGAGATTTATTTTATATGATAGGGACATCTAAAACCGCCAAATTTTAAAGATGCAAGAGAACTCAACCAGTTCATCTTCCGCGTTTTTTAGGTAAAGAAACTGAGAGAGTCAGGAAAGTTGAGTGACTTGGCCAAGGTCTCAGGAAAAGCAAGAGCCCCACCTAGAGCTCAATTTGTACCTTCCAGGCCAGGATACCCTCCAGTGCACCCCTGAGCCTAGAGCAGTAGCACTTGGTGCTGGTAAAGGGGTTAGGCTCTGGGTCTTGAAATTGTTTCCTACTCATGATTCTGAAATGCACTACCTCACACTTTGACTTGATATCCACTTTAGAAGGACCAAAAGGAGAAATGTGAAGAAGTCATTGGCTTGGAGAGAGTATGGTAAAACCTCAACAGGAAAACTAAGTGTGGTTGATCTGTGCATTCATCATATGTAAATGAATACCTGTTCTTACAATGGAATGTCTGTAACTGTGTCCTGAGAACCCATCCTAGCAGATACTACTCACAGAAAGAGGTCTTTCCTTTCTATTTTCTCTCCTTATCATTGAGACCACTAGGGTCCATCTTGCTTTAAGTTTACATTGTAAGAGCAGAAAAAAAAAGAAAACAACAAAATCTGGACTCAGGTGTGGACTCTTTTCAAAGGTAAACCACTGGTAACAGTCATTCTAGTCTCCACCAGTGATTTATCTCTGAAAAGGGCCTGACGGAGGGGGATGGATGGAAAAGGGGTAGATGTTGATCAAACGGTACAAAGTTTCTGTTAGGAACAGTAACCTTTAGTGATCTTTCACACAAAATGGTGATTATAATAAATACTAATGCATTACATATTTCAAAATTGCTGAAAGGGTAGATTTGACATGTTTTTGCCACAAAAAATTATATGTGAGGTGATGAATTTGTTAACTAGTCTGGTTTAATCCTTCCACATTGTGAACATATATCAAAACATCACCTTGTATGCTATACATAAATACAATTATTATTGGTCACTGAAAAATAAAATAAAAATTTTAAAAAGATAAACCACTACCTTTTTCTTTAGCAGAGGCTGTTTATCAGATGTCCTTTAGTACTAGGCAAACTGAGAACCCCACTGTTTGGATAATATTGCTGCAGCAGGAAGGATATTTTTTTCTTTCCTGAGGCTTTTTTGCTTGAATCCAAATTTCCTTACAATTGACTCATTCATTTCTCCTACCCCTGCCTACTTCTCTCGGCTGTCCTGGGAAACATAGCAAATGAGTTTAACATTTTCACCCAGTGGCTGGAGGCCACAAGACCAGGGCACTTAATATGATACGGTTAGCTTTGTTTCAAATTAACATTGGAACCAGTAATGTCTTAATTCTCTTGTCTAGACGATTGTCACGGCTGTAAATTATCATCATAATAGCTATTGTATGGTTTCTAATGACTTTACCAAAACATTATTTGCCAATCCTATAAACTTTTTGAACATGCTGTTTAGTTTATCCTAATGAATCTATTAAGAGGTGACACATACATCCTGCTTCCTCTCTCCAAAGAGACATTTGTGGATTCAATTCCTTGCTTGTTGCTAATGCCACTTTGTAATCTCAATACTGATCTAATTCTGTCTTCTGTCTGCAACAAATTTAATCAGAAAAATCATTATCCAAATGTAATGTTCTGTGTTAATATAATTACTGATAAAGTAAGCTTTACATCTGCCATTTTGCCACATGTGGGTTTTTTTTACTGTTGTTTTGATTTGGGTTTTTTTTTTTTTTTTGAGACAGGGTCTCACTGCGTCGCCCAGGCTTGTATGCAGCGGTGTGATCCGTGCTCAACTAATTTTTGGATTTTTTGTACAGATGGGGTTTCACCATGTTGTCCAGGCACATGTGTTCTGTGTCTTTTTATGTTTGTTTGTTTCTCCCTTTTTCGATTATTTTCTTCTTTTATGCTAAATAGATGTTTTCTAGTATAACATTTTAATTCCATTAATATTAATATTTCTTTAATTGTATTTTTACATTCTTAATGGTTGCTCTGCGGATTATAACTAGTATCTTAACAATTTAGTTTGGATCAATACCAATTTAATGTTAGTGGTATACACAATTTTGCTGCTACATAGCTCTACTTTTTCCCCTTTCTTTGTGCTCTTATATATTACAAGAATAAATATTTACAGATTATAAGTCCATCAGCACCATTTTATAGTTGTTGATTTGTATAGTTACCTTTTAAATAAACAGGCAAAAATTACAAACCAAGGGTATATTAATACTATTTCTTATGCTTATTTATATTGTTACGTCTACTGGTGCTGTTAATATTTCTTCATGTGGATTCTATTTATTGTCTATTGTCCTTTATTTTCAGACTGAACAACTCCGTTTAGCATTTCTTATAGAGTAGGTTTATGAGTGACAAATTATTTCAGTTTGTTTATATGGCAATGTCTTAACTTTTTTTTCATTTTTGAAGAATAGTTCTGAAAATTATAGAATTCTTATTTGACAGTGTTTTTCTTTCAGTACTTGGAGTATGTCATCCCATTGCCTTCTGGAAACCATAGTTTCTGATAAGAAATCAATTGTTCCTCTTATCAAGGACCCCTGTATGTGATGAGGCACTTCTCTATTACTGTGTTCAAGATTCTCTCTTTATCTTTTACTGTTGACAACAATTCGATTATGATGTGTCTGGGCATGGATAATTTTAGTTGATCTTACATACCTTCTGAGTTTCTTTTAATATGTACAGTTGAATGATTTTCAAGTGAAATTTTGAAAATTTTGGCTATTGTTTCCTCAAATATTTTTTCTACTTTTTCTCTTTTACTTCTCCTTCTAAAGTTTTCATTATGTGGATGTTGGTACACTTGATAGCATCACAGGGACATTGGAGACTTTGTTCATTTTTCTTCATTATTTTTTCTTTATATTCCACAGACTAGATAGTCTCAATGGAGCTGTCTTCAAGTTCACCGATTATTTATTCTGCCAAGTAAAATTTGCAACTAAGTCTCCCTAGCGGGGAACAACACACACTGGGGCCTCTCGGGGGGGCAGTGGGAGGGAGAGTATCAGGATAAATAGCTAATGCATGTGGGGCTTAATACCTAGGTGACGGGTTGATATGTGCAGCAAACCACCATGGCAGACATTTACCTATGTAACAAACCTGCACGTCCTGCACATGTATCCCAGAAATTAAAATAAAATTTAAAAAAAGAAAATAAAGCATTTACAATACATTTTAATATGTATTTAATATGTATTTTAATACGTTTTAAGCTCTCAATAAAAGTTGGCTAATTTTATAACATAGAAAAAGGCTCCCTAGCAAATTTTTTATTTCAGTTATTGTCTTAGGGCTCTAGAATTTCGATTTTTTAAATAATTTATATTTTAAGTTGATGTTATCTATTTGCTGATATATCATTCTCATGTTTTTCTTTAAATTTGTATTCATGGTTTACTTTTGGTCTTTGAAAATAATTGTAATGGCTTTAAATTATAATTTAAAGTTATTATTTCAAATTTTGGACTAGGAATTCTAATTCATGGACTTTTTCAGGGACAAAAATTCATGACTGATTTTATCTCCTTGTTTTGGGGCCATATTCCCCTGTTAGTTTACATGTATCATGATTCTTTTTGAAACTGAGTATTTTAGATAATATAATGCAGCAACTCTGGAAACCAGATCCCATTCTTCACAGTTTGCTATTGTTCCTGTTTGTTATTGTTGTTCTTTGTTTCATGACTTTCCTGTAAGAACTCTATAGTTTCTCATGTGTAGTAACTGGTTAACATAATTGTCAGCTAATGACTAGACATGCATTTCCTTAATATCTTGAACCAGCAACTCTCCTAGTCTTTCCTGAATAGTTCCATGTGTGTTAGGTGCATGCCTTCAATTTACTGGTAGGCAGTTGAAAACTCTGTTACCATTAATTTCCTGCTTGCTCAGATACTCAAGGTCAATAAGAGTTAAAAAATTAAGACCTTTTCTGGTGCCTCAACTTCTTGCACATGTGTGTTGCCTTCTAGATTCTCAGAAACATGTTGGAGCTTTTCAAAGTCCTTATTGTTTACTGAATATCTATGTTCTCAAAATGTCTATGTTGTAATTAGAGTTAGATGAGATCATATGAGTGGATCCCTCATGATGAGATGAGTGCCCCCAAAAGAAGACACCAGAGAGCTTGCTTCTCTTTCCACACCCATGCTCCAAAGAAAGGCCATGCCAGAGCACAGAGAGAAGGAGAGCTCCCACCAGAACCTGGCAAAGTGTGCTGCTGGCATGCTTGTCTCATAATTCTGCCCTCCAGGACTGTGAGAAAATAAGTTTCTGTTGCTTAAACCACCTTGTCTATGGTCATTTATTATGGAAGCCCAAGAAGACTAACACAAATTTTGGTACCAGGAAGAGGGGTGCTGATGCAACAAATATCTAAACATGTGTAAGTGGCTTTAGAAGTGGGCAATGGATAGAGGATGAAAAAGTTTTGAGGTGTATGCTAGAAAAAGCCAAAACTGCAGTGAAGTATTTAAGGCAGTTGGAGTGAGGGCACAGAAAGAAAAGAGAATAGCTAAGGGGAATTATCTATCTTTCTAGAGATATAATAATATAATAAATAATCGTGAAGAGAATGTTGATATCAATATGGATGTTAAAGGCCATTCTGTTGAGTTCTCAAATGAAAATGGGAAAAAAATTACTGGAAAATGGAAGAAAAGTGATCCTTTTATAAAGTGACATAGCACTTGGATTAACCATGGTCTAGTGTTTTGTGAAATTGATATTTTTGACAAACAAAATTAGATAATATTTAGATAAGACTTTGGATTTTGCAAGTGATAAAATTAGATAATTAGCTAAGGAGATACCTAAGCAAAGTGTTGAAGGAGTGGCTTGGTTCTTCCTGTTTATGGTAAAATGTGAAAGGAGAGAGAGAAGTTGAAGAAGAAATTGTTAAGCATAAAGGAACCAGAGTTGAAGATTTGGAAAGTTTTCAGCCCATCTCTATTGCAAAAAAATAAGCCTGTTGTGAAGACAACAGGAGGGGTGTGGTTGAACAATTATTTGATAAAGAGATTGTGGTAATGACTCATGGACTGAATCAGCCATCTCAGAAGAGGCCAGGAATAGAGATCAATTATACAAGCAAAAACACTGTCAATTTGAACTAAGGGGTCAGAAACAAATGAGATGAAATAAAGGCTGCCAGACTTTTAGATCCTGCAAGACCAGACCAGAGAGCTATTTGGCTGTAACTTTGTGCTTTTCAAGAAAATGACGTAGTGACCCCAAAGGCAATTCAGAGATCATCAGGTCAGTGTCCTTTGTGGCAAAGGGTGGGACCATTGCCTCAGTTTCAATAGGCCATATGGCCTCTGACTAAGGTGGGGCCTTGGAGACAGGGCTGTGTAAAAGCCTGGAGGCAGGATCCACTATCTCTGTAGGTCTAGAATAAATGGCATTAAATGAAAAAGAGATATCTTGAGCCTTAAAAGCTAGTGGAATTTGCCTTGGTTGGTTTTAGACGTTCTTGTGACCTGTCTCTCATTCCTTCTTTCTTAATTTTTCCTTTTGGAATGGGAATGGCTATCTCATGCCTATTCCACTATCTGTTGTAATTTGGAAGCACATAACTTGTATGGTTTTACAGGTTTACAGCTGGAGAATAATTTTGATTTTTGGGATAAGGCTTACTTATATTTGATTTAGATACTATTTAGATGAGACTTTGTACTTTAGAATTGATGCTGGAATCTGTTAAGACTTTTGAGGCTTTTGGGATAAAATTAATGTATTTTGCATGTGAGAAGGACATCTTGGGGGTCCAGGGCAGAATGTATGAACTGAATATATGTGTGCCACTCAAAGTTATATGTTAATATGATGATATTCAGAGATGAGGCTTTTGGGTGGATAAATAAGGTTAGATGAGATCATATGAATGGGAACTCATGATGGGATTAGTGCCCTTAAAAGAAGAGATACCAGAGATGTTGCTCTGTCTCTGTGCATGTGAACCAAAGGAGCGCACAGTGAGAAAGAAGCCTGGAAAAGAGGCTTCACAAAAACTTCACCATGCTGGACCATTCTAGCCTCCGGGACTGTGAGAAAATAAATTTATGTTTTCAAGTGATCAGTCTCTGGTATTTTGTTATGGCAGCCCAAGCACACAGACCCTATGGACAATTCATTCACCACATTTTGCATGTAAGGTTTTGGTCAGCTTCTTGTTTGCCCAAATTTTATAGATGCCTCAGGTAGTTGATATTAAGCAATTACCATGGATGGTTTTTGACTGATGTGCTGGGGAAAGGTTGTTTACAAGGAGTTATCTCTGAGTCCGGTCAAGTAAAGACAAGCTCTGCTAGAAGAGGTTTCCAGGAAACTACCAGCCAGATCAAATAAAAACAACTGGTAAGGGCACTTTTGAGGAGCTTCAAAACTGTTTTTCCCTCTCCTTTGGTTGGTAGGCTGCTGTTTTTTTTTATGGCTATGCTTATCACTGCTATCATATTTACCAAGCTGTTGGTTTTCAAAGCTATTGTGGAGCTGAGAAGAGAGGATGGGAGTAGGGCAAGTTAAAACACCAGAAAGGTCACTGTTCTCATTGAGATTCAGCTGTTTTTTCTTTAATAAAGAATCTTTGAATTTCTCTGTTGGTTAGTCGACAGAGTCCTTAAAATGTTGATTTAGTGTTTTCATTGCCATTATGGAGGAGCAGATATTTGGAAGCCTTTCACTGCAGCATTCATGCAATGTCCCCACACCCCAAGTCAATTAATTTTTGTTGAGTATATTAATTTAATTGACTTTTTGTTGTCTCTCTAACATTGGTTTTATCCTTATCTTTTAATGTAAGGTGGGATTTGGAGCTGATCTCACACTCAGATTCAGGGACACCCCTAATTGTTCAAAGCCAACATTCTCACTCTGAACACTATTGAAATTTTGGGTCCAATACTTCTGTGTTGTAGGGGGCTGTTCTGGGCATTGTAGGATCCTTAACAATATCCCTGGACTCTACCAACTAGTGGCCAGTAACACTGTTGCAATTGTGACAATCAAAAGTTTTCCAGACATTACCAAATGTCCCCTGCTGGACAAAATTGCCTCAGACTGAGAATCACTGTTCTAACCACATTAATATAGTTTCATTATTATAAACACAAAAATTGATTCAGGTAAACAAAACTTATGTCCTAAAGCATATGTCAATCCCCTGATCACAGTTATTAGTTCAGGAATGGAAATGTAACCAATTCAAGCCAGGGAAGTATGAGGAAGTTTCTTTCTTTCTGTTTTTTGTTTGGGTTGTGTGAGGATGTGAAATCCATTGGATGACCAGCCTTAAAAGGAATCTAAAAATGGTACATAACGTGTGATATGTTTTGGATGTGTGTCCCCTCAACATCTCATGTTGGACTGTGACCTCCAAAGTTGGAGGTGTCTAGTGGGAGGTGTTTGAGTCATAGGAGCAGATTCCTCATGAATAGCTTGGTACCATCTTTTTGGTGTTTAGTGAGTTCTCACTCTATTAGTTCACTCAAGAGCTGGTTATTTAAAAGATCCTGGCACCTCCTCCCTGCTCTCTTGCTCCCTCTTGCCATGTGATATGTGGGCTCCTCCTATGCCTTCCACCATGATTGTAAGCTTCCTGAGGCCTCACCAGAAGCCAAGCAGATGCTGGTGCCATGCTTGCATAACCTGCAGAACCATGAGCCAAATAAAACTCTTTTGGTTATACATTACCCAGTCTCAGGTATCCCACTATAGTAATGTAAAGTGTGGTAATACAATGTGTCTGGCACTGAGTAGATATTAAGGGTCATTATTACAGCACTGATTGGGCTTATGGCATGACCTTTGCTCTTCCTATGAGGCCTATTTTATTCAAACTCTTTGAGCTTAAAGGTGCTCCTAAATGTTGTAAGGGATTCTACCTCCATAATATCTCTTTCAAGTTTAGTTCTTCTTTTTCATATCAACATTCTGATTCCCATTTTGCTTCTTAATTCTTAATTGGTTAAGTGGAATTCTTTTCATAAAATGCTCTGATTTTTCCTCTCTCCACCTTATCCTGCCATCCTTAGTTATTTTCCTAAAGTGCACCTCTGATTTTATCACTGCTGTGTTCAAAATGTTTCAATGATTTCTTTACTATCTACCAATTAAACCCTATATCTCAGTCTGTTTTTCAGTTTGACTAAAACCAACTTTTCAAACCTATCAACCTCTACTTTTCTTCTATGATCTAGTCTTTTAACCAAATGAGAATTCTCACAGTTTCCAGAGTAAGGTCCTATGTTTCTTGTCTCTATTCTCTCTGTCTCTGTCTCTCAATCTCTCTCTTCCTCTCTCTCTTTTTCTTTCTTTCTTTCTTTCTCTCTCTCTCTCTCTCTCTTTCTTTCTTTCTCTTTCTCTCCTTTCTTTTTTTTCTCACTCTGTCACTCAGGCTGGAGTGCAGTGATGCAGTCTCAGCTCACTGCAACCTCTGCCTCCCAGGTTCAAGCGATTGTCCTGCCTCAGCCTCCCCAGTATCTGGGATTACAGCCATGTGCCATCATGCCCAGGTAATTTTTGTATTTTTGGTTGAGAAGGGGGTTTCACCATGTTGGCCAGGCTGGTCTCGAACTTCTGGCCTCAAGTGATCCACCTGCCTCAGCCTCCCAAAGTGCTGGGATTCCAGGAATAAGCCACTGCACCTGGCCTCTGTTCATTTTCTTATGCTATTTCTGGCACCAATATATTAAAAGTAGTAATTATAATGAAAATACATAGCCTTTACTTAGCACTAGCCCTCTGCCAGATACTGTGCTTTATCTCATTTAATTCTCAAAACAAAAACAAGACGAAAGAATGTGTTAGGTACTTCTATTTAGCCTGCTGGCACATAGAGGAAATTACAGCTTGGAGAGGTTAAATAATTTCCCAAGGTCACACAGATCATTGAAATAACCTGAAACTTAAACTCAGCTATTTCCACTTGTTCATATTCTTGTTCTTAGTCACAATGCTATATTGCTTTCACCTTACTTGTCTTTGTTGGCTCTTTCTGTCATCATCTGTTGAAATTGTTTTTTTCCCAGTCTAAATTTTTATGTTATTCATAACATGTGTTCTAGTCTTTTAACCCAGAAACATTTTTTTTTGACCTGTAATATCTCACTGACCCCAACAGAACACCTGGATAGATAGATAGCCAATATATGTTTTAAATAAAGGAGATGGATATTTAAGTTGGAGCCTAGGTATCTGGTTCTTTTATTTCAAAATTGCTGTAAAGAGAAAAATAAAAATTGTTCAGTATTTTCTAAAAAATAAGCACTCTTTAAATATTTGTTAAATTTAATGAATTGCTGAAAATTCAATGAATCAGCTTCTTAGGTGTCTACTTCTCTTTCAACTGTCCTTATGCAGACCATAGCTATATATGTAATAGCAAAATGTCAAATCATTTACCCATTATATGTGGAATATTCATTACTTTCTGTGTGGATTGTGCAGGTGAGCAGACCTGGGGGTCTATTTGTTCTGTAATTGATAGCGGAAAAGGGCCCAGTCTTAAATGTTTCCAGGGGAATTCAGAATTTCCAGCCACACAACCAACTGTAACTATGGCTTTCCTTCCACAGAGGTGCTGTTTTGTGGGATTTCAGACTGAAAACGAATCTGTTTCATGGTATGTCTGTCCTCAAATGAGCGTGGTACTTAAGAATAGCAAGGACAGGGCACGAAGGTGGAAAAGAGAGGAGAAGCAGCAGCAATGAGGAGAAGATGAAGGGCAATGATGGGGACTAGATTAAATTAAATGCCAGAGCTCCCAACCCTTAGAGGCGGATGCTGTTGCCCTGAGTTAGCAACATAAATCAGTAAGTCAGATCCGGCCGAACTCTGCTGCCCCGCAAGTTCTATTCAAATCAGGAATTCTAGGATTCTATTTTATAAAAAACTTTTAAAAACGTTTGGACATAGGTCATGTTATCAATAGCCGTTTCTCAAACAAGAGTATGTGAACATTTTCCCTGTGCCTGTGTATTCTCCAAGAAAATAATCCATTTTATAATTATATTTTGATTATAGCCCTAAAAAAGTAATCTATGCATGTCTGGGTTATCTGGGCCTCCTAATGCAGTTTAATCATGCAATTTTTGTAGCACACTTTTGATGAATTAGTAATCTGATTAGACGGAGGCAGTGCTATTTATTTGAGTTAATGGGAAAAGGCTAGACTTGTCCTCCATATGTAACCGAGGCATTGCTTGTGTGTCCCCCATATGTACTCTACCTAAATAACTCAAGCATGTGCCTATTTGTGCTCCATATGTGCACCACATGTATAACTCATGTGTGTGTCTGTATGTTTTCCATGGATTATGTATGTAACTCTGATGTGTGTCTGTGTTTCCTAGGTGTGCTCTGTATGTAGCTTATGTGTGAGCCTGTATGTGCACTACATGTCTAACTCAGGTGTGTGCCTGCATTGCTTGCGTATGTGCACTATTTATATAACTCAAGTGTGTGTACATGTTTTATATGTGCACTGCATGTATAACTCAGATGTATACTTGCATGTGTTTCCTATGTGCACTAAACATGTAACTCAGGCATTGCTCTTATGTTCCCCCTATGTGCACTAAATATATAACTTAAACATGTATCATACCACTGATTTTACAACAATTGGAATAGATAAAAATGTTGAGAAAATTATATGTATAGACATGTCAAACTTTACATGTGCATGTGTACTATCATATTCACATTGAGAATTATAATTTACTTTCAGTGAAATGTGTTTATTCACATCAATGTTATTGATTTTCACACTACTTTAAAGATTTTGATTGCTTTTAATGTATAAATTAATTTTTAGTTTTATAGTTGTTGTAAAAGAACCATGAGGATAGGGCAGGCAGATTATACCTAGTAGCATATATTAATATTGTTGTAAAAATAAGTTGTCAACATTGGCAGTCAGTGAGATCTTTTTCCTTTAAAAGAGATCTTTACATTACTAAGTTTGAAAAGAAAAAAAAAACTATACCATTTGATTTTGAAGTACATATAAGTTCTAATCTGTTGACCCCAATAAGCCATCTTAAGAGAAAATATTTCTGTTACCTAGGGAAATACTGAGCTTATAAGTGGCAATATTCCATTTATTATTAGAGTAAGCTGCTTTCTGTTTTGTAAACTATCAGCTTTAGTTATTGAATTGTATATATATATTTTTTAACCTGGAAAAAAATCACATCATGTTAATGCTGGTAAATTTTTGAGCTGCACTCAAGGAAATGTGCCCAGGCAATGAACTTTGTCCAGACTGGGTCACCAAATCTATTAAATGTACTTTTATTATTATTATTATTATTTTCATTTGGATAAATACAGCATGTTAATAGCATGAAGAGGCCCTATCAAATACTTTTTCCTTCTTTTGGTATGAAAGGGTTAAACAGTGACTTCACAACGTCGCAGTCACTTCCACATGTATTATCTCATATCACTGTAGTAATGCTGTGAAGATGATGTCATCTCAGCTCCACACATGACAGATTTGTGAGCCAAGGGACTGAGTGAATTGTGCCAATCATAAATCTGGTGGATCTATCTCCTAATACAGGTGTTCCAACTTCAAGCTTTGGGCTCCTTTCACTTTATCATGTGGCTCCTCTGAGTTAAATTTAAACTAATTTCCTGATAGATAAATTTATCTAGAGAAGGTGTAATATTAACTCATATGGACATCTTTAAGAGATACATTTCTCATCCTGTATCTGATATAGTTTATTATTGTGAGTATAGAATATGTATATATTTCGGCCGACTGCCATAAAAGATTTAGATAAAACATGAGAATATAAAACAGGTCTTTTAACATGGATTAAAATGCGAAAGTCAAGTAATAGAGGAAGAAAATAAGGCTCCGTCTTCAAGAATTCATGCCATCATCTCTTAATTTCTCTTTCCACTGTCTTGTGGCCTTTCCAAACTCAATACAGTATAAATAAAAATATCGTTTTCTGGTTACCTTTCTTCTCATGAACATAAGGCCTCAGAACTATGAAAGAAAATGGATGAGAACAATTCCTTTTTATCTTTTGTTTTTTTCTTATTATGATGATTATTTTAGCTTTATGTTCTTTCTGAGCTTAAAGATGAGGCATGTGCTTTGTAGAGAATTTGGAAAAATATGAAGAATCAGGAAATGTGTTCATTATTCCAGCAACAGTAATTTCTTAGTGTATTTTTAAAAATAAATTTTTAGTTTACCTGAGAACATATGCTTTCTTTACTTTACATTTTTAATGTTATTAAATTTCCCTATATTATTAAAAAGCTTTTATTTTTAATGGCCACAAAATATTCTACCATATTGATATATTCTGTCTTATTTAAGCATCTACCGAATATTGAATATTTGAGTGATGTCCAATTTCTCATTGTTATTATAAATGTTGCATGTCTGTGCATAACTTTATGGGCATTTTGGCATATGGTAGTTTCTAAGAAGAATTATTAGGCCAAAAGAGATGAATATTCTAAAATATTTTGATGAACATTACCAAATTTCTTTCTAAACTCTCATACCAATCCATACCCCTAACCACAACATCAGAGCACGTGTATTTCACGGCGCCCTCATCTACACAGATGTTCTTGTTAATTTCTTTCATTTGATAGGCAAATGCTGCATCACATTGATTTAATTTGCATTATTTAAAAAACTGAATTATTACTGCTCGTATTTACTAGTCATTTCTATTCTTCTTTTGAAAATTGTCCAACTAATCTTCTTAACTCTCCATTATCATTCATCACCACTCTACTTCAGGAAAATAGAGTTACGAAAATTAAAGACATTTAGAGCTGCAATCAGCATGATCAATCCCTCACTATACATGTGAGTCTAGATAGATTCAGGGACTGGACCACGAGCCCGTCCCTGGGATGCTGAGTGACTGAGCAATATGTGCCTCTAAGCCTTCTGCCTGTCTTTATGGTCTCCACCTCCTTCTTTTTACTGCCCTCCCCCACCTTTCTTCCATGCACCCTTCCTTGTGATGATGTTCTCTCCTCAGTGTAAATGTTTTGACATCTTTGTAGTATCCTGGGATTAGTAGGCTTGCATGTGAACCTGGAAACGGAAGTCAGTACTGGCCTTTGTTCCAGGTTGTCTGACGTCCCATCCCCATCTTCTCTTACCCACAGCTGTGTGTCTGAGTACAGCAGGGGCTCCATCACCAAGTCCCCTGAGTAACAGGAACTCAGTGATTTCACAAGACTCCTGCAGAATGTGCAAAGAAGGCTAAGTGTTCTATTCATTGTATTTCTTGATATTTACTTTACCTCTAGAAGGACATTCATGGTTAAAATGTACCCAGCATCCTGCATGATGAGCCAACTGTGTGAGCATCTGTGTGGTTCCTGGTCAGTCCTCACAGCAACACCACAAAGGAGATGCGATGATTCTTATTTTACATCTGAGCCCTAGGGAACTGTGTCCCACATCTTAGACTATTCTCCCACCATTACATAGCTAATAAGGAGAGAGGGCTTGAATCTAGGCCTGTCTGATTCCCAAGTCTCGCATGGCCTCTCTGCTATATTTCTCTGCCAATCTGGCAGTGGGTAGGGAAATCTCAGCTTGTGCCTTTTCTATGCTAATGTGACCCATAGACTGACTCACATGGGGTGGGAGCAAAGGTTAAGTGCACCTTCCATTCTGACAGCAAATGACTGAGTTCATTGAGGAACAGGGGCAAGTCTGGGGTTCTTATTCCCAGCGTATGGTAGACACTTAACAACTATTTGTTATTACCGAATGAAAGATGCTTTTCATTAAGCTACCTGTTTCTCTCATGTAAAAGTAGGGTTAACTAGTCTATATGGCAGGGACAATCTGGCAGTACTTATCCTGCTTTATAATGACTTTGTCTTTCTTTAGCAATTGATTTATGCTCTCTTAACTTTCCATTCTTCAAAACGAGGCTACCAAACTGCAAGTGGTGTGATTAAGATGAAGATGTTTTGAACTCATAGAAAAGATGATTAACTTTACTCATCATATAATAGAAATTTTGAATTCTGAAAAAATCCTTAGGGGAATGAATTCTGAACATATTATAGGTGAGTCTTTTTTTTATAGGAAAATATTTATTTTTCCAGTCTTACACATTGCTATCAAATGTGTTTTTTATATAGCGCTCCATAGTGACAGTGCTATGAAGCTACCTGTCTGCAGCCAGGCAATGTCCTGTCCATCTCTCTGGGATGAGAGGGCTTGCTTGTATTCCGGAAATTTAAGTCAACACTCCCCTTTGTTCCAGGTTATCTAATATCTCATTCTGACCCCATACGTAACATGCACTTGCTGTCCCAACTGCACTATACTATGGTGGCACATCACAAGCTTCACAAATCAAGTTTTTAGATGCATGAGGACAGTCATAGGAAGAACGGATATGTTTCTTTAAATTCTTTTTGAGAACTACAACTATACAAATCTTTATAATCAATCTACTTCTGTAATGTCAACTTCAATAAACCATTTGGCAAGAAATGCAGTATTTATAAATGGAAGAGCCACATTAAGTATTTTCCGTTTAACAAACTTGAAATTTGCTAACACTCAAAACCAGAGGTCAACAAATTTTGTAAAGAACCAAAGAGTAAATATTTTAGGCTTTATGGGCCAAGATGCAAAATCAAACACATTATGTAGGTACTTACCTAAGAAGAGGGAAAACAAATTTTCACAAAATTCAACAAAATTAAAGTAAAAAAGAATATTAATAATAATAAAGAACAGTTTTTGTAATACAAATCTATTGTATTAGTTTTCTGTTGCAGCCATAACGTATTATCAGAAACTTGGTAGCTTACACACAAAAAAATTGATGATATTATGGTACAGTTCCAGAGGTCAGAAGTCCAACACAGTTCTCACTGGGCTAAAATCAAGGTGTCGGCAGGGCTCTGCTCCTCCAGAGGCTCTGAGGTAGAGTCTGCTCTCTTGCCTTGCCAGATGTCAGAGGTTACCTGCATTCTTTGGTGTATGGCTCTTCCCTTCATATTCAATGCCATGAATCATATTCATATTCAAGGCCGGGACGTAGCATCTCTGTAAACCTGCTTCTGTTGCCACATTTCTCTACTGCAGCCTGGAAAGGCTCTCTAGGTTTAAGGATCCATGTGATTACACTGGGCCCACCTGGATAACTCAGGATAAATTTCGCAATGCAGGGTTCAGGAGTTAGTTTTCCAGGTCTGCCATAACAAAGTACCACAAAATGGGTGGCTGAAAACAACGGCAATTATTTAAAAACGTTTTCACAGTTCTGGAGTCTAAAAATCAGAAATCAAGGTTTCAGCAGGGCCACGCTCCCTGTGAGTTTCTGAGTGGGATCCTTCCTTTTCTTGTTCTTTCTTCCACAGATGCAGTTGGCAGAATAATGGTCTCCAAAGACGTCCATGCCCTTATCCCCAGAACCTGTGAATACATTACCTGACATGGCAAAAGGGATTTGGCAGATGTGATTAAGGTTATCGACTACTATGGATCCAGCGTAATATGTACAACCTAGCAACAGAGTTTCATACAGCATAGATGCAAACATAATTTAGAATCCGTATAATATAAAGAAGCTGACCAACCGTAAAGACATTTTTGAAAAGGGATGGAACAGCTATGCCCATCAATCCTTAGCATTTTCTGATTTGCAGCTGCATTGCTTCAATCTCTGCTTCCATCAGCACAAGGCCTCCTCTCCTCCTGTTCCTCTGTCTCTTCTCTTCTTATAAGGCATCAGTTATATTGGATTAGGGCTTACCTTGATGACCTCATCTTAACTTGATAACATCTACAAAACCCCTTTTTCCAAATAAAGGCACATTCACGGGTATCAGGGATTAGGACTTCAATATATCTTTGTAGGGGACATGGTCCAACCCATAATAGTCCATAACCTTAATCACATCTGCCGAATTCCTTTTACCATGTCAGGTAACATAATCATGGGCTCTGGGGATTAGGGCATGGACATCTTTGGAGATCATTATTCTGCCTACTGCATTTAATAATAAGAACACTGAAAATCTTTTAAACTTTTCTTTTTTTAAAAAAATAACATTCTGTTTAATTGAGATTCAAAATTAGCTTTCTTTATCATCAAACTGATTGCAAATCTAGAAAAATTATTCTCAATTATGGGTCGAAGAAAAACAGGTAGAGAGCTAGATTTGGCCTGCAGGCTGTAGTTGGCTGACTCTTCCTCTAAACAAAATCCTATTTAGCCCAAAACCTATTAGAGTGTTACCAGAAATGCCATTTACTATAATGTAAACATGATTTTAAAAATATATTAGAAATTAATCCCAGTTGGGCTGGAATACATACGTAGGAGTGAACCACATGATAAAACAGATCTTTTTGGGTAATGTGAACAAGGTTTGCCAGATTTAGGACTCATAATATATATCCTTGATTTATTTCAAAGAAATGCTAGTATCCAGCTACCTGTGTATATTTCTCCAGGGTAATATGTACAACCTAGCCACAGAGTTTCCTATAGCATATACATTCTTCCCAGGCAATTACTAATAACAGAATAATATTACTAGGCTTCTCGCTTAGGAAAACACCAGTTAATTGGTAAAAGCTATTTTTAAAATCCAAAATAACTTCTCTTGGCCGGGTGAGGTGGCTCACACCTGTAATCCAAGCACTTTGGGAGGCTGAGCAGGAGGATCACTGGAGGTCAGGAGTTCAAAACCAGCCTGGCCAACATGGTGAAACCCCATCTCTACTAAAAGTACAAAACTTAGCTGGGCATGGTGGCAGGTGCCTGTAATCCCAGCTACTCAGGAGGCTGAGGGAGGAGAATCGCTTGAACCCAGGAGGCAAAGGTTGCAGTGAGCTGAGATTGCACCACTGCAATCCAGCCCAGGTGACAGAGTGAGACTCTGTCTCAAAAAAAAGTAAAAAGTAATGAAAATAGCTTCTCTTACTTGGTATTACAAATTTCAATATTTCAGCAGAATTATAGCATGGAAATGATAGTAAATAGTCCTAATGATTAACATTCATACTGTCAACAGAAAAGCATCATCAATTTTATATGATGTGTCTTTCAAATAAGGAAATTATGTCTGTGACATTTAACTGGATAGTCTATAGTCTTGCCTTAGAAGTCAATGTTAACCTTTCTCTCCATTGATTTCCACAGAAACTCTCTGTTTGCCAGAAATGCATTAGATTTTTTTTTTGCATTAGCAGTAAGACATGAAGTTAGTGGGGCGTCTAGTTGGGATGGTTAAGTGGTTTGGTAGGGATGAGGAGTAATCATATTTATAGATATGATTGAGTTTCTCTGGCAAATGTATTTTAGAATTCATATAATATAAAGAAGCTGACCAACCATAAAGATTTTTTGAAAAGGGATGGAAGAGCTAGGGTCCACTTAATCCTATTCACAAGGCTTTCTTGATGGAAGAATTATATACTCCAAATTTTAGTTATGTATTTGGAGTTTTAAAGATTTATTATTAAGTCTTCACTTGTGAGCTTTAGCATAGAATAGTGATAAAGAATGTGGTCTTTGGAGCCAATATACAGGTGTTTAAATTTGGGATCTGCTACTTCACAACAGATCACTTAACCACTGTAAGTCTCAATTTACTTCCCTGAAATGTGTATAAAAGTAATACCTAAGTATAAAGTGTTTTGGAGAGTGCCTGGTGCATAATAAGCATTATATAAGTGTTATTCATCTGTTTGTTTATGATGAGTATTGGTGGTGGTGGTGGCGGTGTTAAAAGGTACCCTGTGTTCCTGCACGTATCTGTTAAGGAATGTGTAGGCCTAGGGCTGACAGAAGATTGCGTAGTCCCTAAGCCATTAAGCAAGTGATTAAGTAGCTGAGAGACCCCAGTTTACGGTGGAAAAGCTTGAACCAGGAGTGAACGAAGTGGCTGAAGAGGGCGTCAGGTCTGGGACCATTTCTGGGATGAAGCATGTGAGGTGGTTGTAGAGGCAGAGATAGGGCCATGCTCTGCTGACACTGGGATAGCCTTGATTCTTGGATGATTTTTCATGGTACTCACCTATTTCTTTACCACTTGCTGCAGGAAGCCCAAGAAAGAGTGGAGACTTCCTGTTACGACTCGCTTCTCTGCTATTTGGTATGTGGCTGTGCTACTGCCATGGGCTGCATGACTGAATCCCGTTCTGCAGACAACACTTGACATTACTTTTAGTTTTCATTTCTTCATTTTTCTTTTTACTTTTTTAATGTCCTTATTCCCTGATTTCCTCAGTATCTCTTCCTCATCACTGCTTGCTGTTTGTACAATATCAGGTTCCCCAATGGATGTATATAGCTCCATGATGACAAAAGTGAATAGATAAAATATTTGCATTTGAGTTTAAAGTACAGTGGTAAGCACAATTTAAAATTTAAAATTTTGGGTATATATACACACACACATATATATATCACAACTTTTGTGAGATGTATTTATACACAACACACACACATATGATAGATTACTACTCAGCCACAAAAAAGAATGAAATCATGGCTTTTGCAGCAACATGGATGGAACTGGAGACTATTAAGTGAAATAACTCGGAAACAAATAGTAAAATACCACACATTCTTGCTTAGAAGTGGGAGCTAAATAACGTGTACACGTGGACATAGAATATGGAATAATAGGCATTAGAAACTTGGAAGGGTGGCAGGGGGATGACAGACAAGAAATTACTTAATGGGTACGGTGTCCACTATTTGGGCAATGCTTACATTAAAAGTCCAGACTTCACCCTTATGCATTATATCTATGAAATAAAACTATACTTTTACCCCTTATATTAATGCAAATAAAAAATAAAATAATTAATGGTGAATATTCAAGAGTTATATTAGAGATCTAGGTGATTTGAGTGAAACTGGTGACCTAAGTCAGCAAAGTCAGTTTTTAGTAGCCACTGGGGTCACGTTTTCCAGGACATGAAAATTATGATTCACTTTGGAAAGTTTTGGTTTTGCAGCCTCCTGAGCCATAATGGTGTTTCTGTAATTCCCACTGTCAGTGGCTTAGGTCTCCTTCTCTTCCCCAATCTTCATTTTATTCTCTCTTCAAGCTGCTGAAGTGGGGCAGGGCACTGGGATTTGAGGGAGCTGGTCGAAGAGACTTTAGTGCTATGTTTGTGCTGGAGGTGAGGGTGTGATGCTGGGGGATTTCTGTTTAGGATGTTGCTGTGAGGTGCTGTGGTGCTGTGGTCCGGGGAGGTTTGGAGCATGAACTGAGAGAGACGTGCTATATGTTGAATGATGAATTGATATCATGGCTTGTGATATTTTCATATATACTTATTGAAGATATAATTAAGGATTTGCATATTTTCTTTAACAACACATTTAAAAGAGTATGGTGATACCAACTTTCATGTAAAAATCATAAAATGAAGATAACTTTTTTGAGATGGAAGTTTTTTTTTTTCCCCTTTATAATTTCTTCCGTGTCACACTTGCCTTAAATAGCTCTTGGTAATAGACTTCTCTTTGGATGAATACAGGATTTCCATGAGCCATAAGGTTTCTGAGAAATCACTCAAGCAGACTTTAAGAGTTTTGCATTATTTTTCTGGGAATAACTTGCTGACAAAACATTATAGGATAGATTTGGCACACAGACATCAGCAGATGCAAAATTGGAAATAGGCAATGCAGAAAAGGAATGGTATTTCTGAAAAGTAACAGACACTGTGGCACATATTAATTGAAAAAGCTGATGATTTTCCTTGGAAAAAAAGAAAGAAGCACTGGGTGTTATTCTGTAAGTAAAATGAGGAGTTTACAATCTAAAGAAATGAGAGGCACACCAGCAGACAGTTTAAAGGACACTAGGGCTGAAAACATTTGAAGTCATTGTCTTTGAATTTAGCTTGGTTCCTAGCAGACACTGTGTAGCTTCCAGAGGGATCTGGCTTACCCAGACTCAAGCTCTGGCTATCTTCTCTCCACTCTGAATAAACGAGAAAAAAATCAATTTTCTGGAAAATTCACATCTTCCAAATAAGTTGTTTAATTATTGAATGCTAAGCTCTATGAAGACGTATTTCGCATGGGATCAGGCTCTAAGCATTAATGAATGTGTGTTGTATTTGAGTGAAGTAGATCCAAGCACTTGAGCATGCTTCACTGTGCAGTCATTCTTTCACCATCTGAACCATTGTTTGGTTGATTGATGTTTTCATGAAGTAGTAAAGGTCTTGGCTACAGCTGACTCCTGTTTTTTAAAGTGACATAGCATATGGTAAGCACTGATCTAATAATGAGGGTCAACTAGTATACTACAGGTTTGTGCAAGTATTTTTGAAACAACTTGATTAAAGTGTAATTGACCTACAAAAAAACCACACATGTTTAATGTTTACAATTTAATGAATTTGGTCAAATGCACTTACCCATGAAACCATCACCATGATTAAGGTAATGGACATATCCATCACCTCTAAAATTTCCTTGTGCCTCTTTGTTTTTTCTTTGTGTTTTTCAATTATGTTAGGAACACTTAGCATGATATCTATCCTTTTAGCAAATTTTTAATTGTGCAATACATTATTGTTAACTACAGATACCCAGATCTCATGAACTTACTCATTTTGTGTAACTGAAATTTTATTATTTGTTATTTTATTACAGATTAAGTGGGTATGTATGTAGGTTTATTGCATGGATGTATTGTGTAATGATGAGGTTTGTGCTTCTAGTGAACCTATGTCTCAAATAGTGAACATTGTAACCAATAGGCAATTTTTCACCCTACACCCCTCTTCTGCTCTCCCCAGCTTTGGAGTTACCAGTGTCAATTATTTCTGTCTTTCTGTTCATATGTACCCCTTGTTTAGCTCTCACTTATAAATGAGGACATACGATATTTGGTTTTCTGTTTCTGAGTTATTTCACTTGGGATAATAGCCTCCAGTTCCATCCATGTTGCTGAAAAAGACATGATTTCATTCTTTTTTGTGGCTGCATAGTATTTCATGATGTATAAATACCACATTTTCTTTACCCAATAAACCAGTGGTGAACATTTAGGTTGATTTCATGACTTTGCCATTGTGAATAGTGCAGCGATAAACATATGAGTGCAGATGTCTTTTTGATTTAACAATTTCTTTTCCTTTGGGTAGATATCCAGTAGTGGGACTGCTGGGTCAAGTGGTAGTTCTGCTTTTAGTTCTTGGAGAAATCTCTATACTGTTTTCCGTTGGGGTTGTACTAATTTACATTCCCACCAACAATGTATAAGCATTCCCTTTTCTCCACATCCTCGCCAACATCTATTATTTTTTGACCTTTTAATAATAGCCATTCTGACTGGTGTGAGATGGTATCTCATTGTGGTTTTAATTTTGCATTTCTCTGATGATTAGTGATATTAAACATTTTTTTCATATGTTTGTTGGACACTTGTATGTTTTCTTTTGAGAAGTGTCTTTCATATTCTTTGTCAACCCTTTAATGAGATTATTTGGGCTTTTTTCTCTTTTATCTGTTTAAGTTCCTTACAGATTATAGATCTTAGTTCTTTGTTGGATGCATAGTTTGCAAACATTTTCTCCCACTCTGCAGGCTGTCTGTTTATTCTGTTGTGCTGTGCAGGAGCCCTTTCATTTAATGAAGTTCCATTGGTCGATTTTTGTTTTAGTTAACATTTGCTTTTGAGGATATAGTCCTAAATTCTTTGCTGGGCCAGTGTCCAGAAGAGTTTTTCCTAGGTTTCATTCCAAGAGTTTTTATAGGTCTTAACATTTAAACCTTTAATCTGTTTGGAGTTAATTTTTGTATATGGGAGATAGGAGTCCAGTTTTCTTCTTCTACATATAGCTAGCTAGTTTTCCGAGCACCATTTATTTAATAGGGTGTCATTCCCCATTGTTTATTTTGTCAACTTTTCCAAAGATCAGTTGGCTGTAGGTAAGTGGCTTTGTTTCTAGGTTCTCTATTCTGATCCACTGATCTCTGTATCTATTTTGTACCAGTACCATGCTGTTTTGGTTACTATAGCCTTGTAGTATAACTTAAAGTCACATAATGTGATGCTCCAGTTTTATTCTTTTTGCTTAGGATTGCGTTAGCTATTCAAGGTTGTTTTTTGGTTCTACAGGAATTTTAGAATTGTTTTTCTATTTTTATGACATTGGTAATTTGATAAAAATTGTGTTGAATCTGCAGATAGCTTTGGGCAGTATGGACATTTTAACAATATTGATTCTTCCTGTCTATGAGCTTGGGATGTTTTTCCATTTGTTCGTGCCAGTTACAATTTCTTTTTTTTTTTTATTTCAACTTTTATTTTAGATACCGGCAGTACATGTACAGATTTATTACATGAGAATATTGTGTGATGCTGAGGTCTGAAGTACAGATCCTGCCACCCTGGTAGTGAGCATAATACTTGATAGGTAGTTTTTTAATCCACTCCCTCTCCCCTCACTCTCTAGTAGTCCGCAGTGTCTTTTGTTCCCCTATTTATGTCCATGTGTGCTCAGTGCTTAGCTCCCACTTATAAGTAAGAACATGCGGTGTTTGGTTTTCTGTTCCTGTGTTAATTTGCTTAGAATTATGATCTCCATTATCCACGATTTCTTTCATCAGTGCTTTGTAGTTCTCCTGGTAGAGATTTTATATCTCCTTGGTTAAATGTATTCCTGGATATTTTATTTTTGTGTGTGGCTATTGTAAATGGGAGGCTGAGGCATGAGAATCGCTTGAGCAGGGGAGGCAGAGGTTTCAGTGAGCCAAGATTGTGCCACTGCACTCCAGCCTGGGCAACAGAGGGAGACCACAAGACCCTGTCTCAAAAAAAAAAAAGACTGTTAAGACTGTTCCCGATCATTGTCCACCTCTCTCTGTGAGCCTTTTTCAGTGTCTGAGTGCACCAGTCTTGATTCTTGTGGCTGAAGATACCATTCCTTTTGCCTAGAGTGCCTTTCTTCCCTTCTCCCTCGTCACTTCCCCAGGCTGTTTTGAGCCATTGTTCCCCTGGAACTGTGTTCATTCTTGTATCTCTATGTTGTATTTTACATAATGTTTTGGGATCTGCCCAATTAGATGTACTCCTCCTCCTTGGACTACTCATTGCTATATTTTAGACCTTGGATCTCAATAAGATGGAAATGTCAGAACACCAAAAGAAAGAAACTAGTTATAGTTTCCTTAGACCCTTTTATTCCTTATTAAATATTGAGCTTTGCTCCAGGCCTTCTGTTTACAGGCGGAAAACATCAATTGTTTTAACATCCTGGAAGTGCTGCCTGCTCACTTTTGTTGAAGGAAGGGAGAAACATCCTTCCTGCTGAGCTTAGAGTTCAGCTTCTGCAGGGAATCTATTGAGCATCCACTTGGTACCTAAATGGAAGGAAGTCAGGTTTCTTTGTATTATGTTTAAAGACTAACAGCCTAGAAATTACAGCTTTTTGGTCAAAGCCAGTCACAAAGCCTCCCATTCATCCCTGGAAGGCAAAGCCTCAAAGTGGTTATTGGCCTCTCCCTAAATAGGTTGATGGTATAAGTCTAGGCAGAAGGATACCTGTACAAAAATATGGGATTTGCATTTCATTCAACCTTCCTTAGCACAGACACAGATTTCTTTAACAAAAGGGGTGCAATGACCTTTTGGCATACCTCATGCATACATGTTTCTTTAGGTTTTCAGTTATCACATAGAAAGGTGATTGCATCTCATACGTTGTGGATGGGAATACAAAATGACACAATCTCTATGGGGGAAATTTTGCAATGTTTCCCAAATTAAAAATGTACTTTCACTTTAACCCAGAAATCCCATCGCTAGTAATTTATTCTACTAATATCCTTGCACATGTGCAAAATAACATGTTACAAGATTACTCATTACTGCATAGTTCGTGATGATAGAAATTTGATAGGAACAAAAATGTTCCTCATTAGAGAATTGTTTAAACCAGGGGTTTTCAACCAGGAGTGATTTATTTTTGGTTGTCACAACTGGAGAGAGGGACACTCATGGCATCCAGTGGGTGAAGGGCAGGGATGCTGCTAAGCATCCTATGTTGCACAGGACAAACTCCACAACAAAAATTATCTAGCCTTAATTCTCACTAGGACTGAGGGTGAGAAATCTTGGGTTAAACAATCATTCACACAATGGAATATTATGCAGCCATTAAAAAATAGAATAGGAATACTTTCTGTGTACAAATATTAAAAGATCTTTTTAATACATTAAGTGAAAAAAAAAAGATCAGGATGGTTTACCTGTTAACTTTTGAGAAAGAAAGAAAGAAAAAAGAGAAAGAAAGAAAGAAAGAGAAAGAAAGAAAGAAAGAAAGAAAGAAAGAAAGAAAGAGAAAGAAAGGAAGAGAAAGAAAGAAAGGAAGAAAGAAAGGGAGACAAAGAAAGATAGAAAGAGAAAGAAAGAAAGAAAGAGAAAGGAAGAGAAAGGAAAGAAAGAAAGGGAGAGAAAGAAAGAAAGAAGAAAAGAAAGAAAGAAAGAAAAAGAAGGAAGGAAGGAAGGAAGAAAGAAAGAAAGAAGAAAGAAAGAAGAAAAGAAAGAAAGAAAGAAAGAAAAAAAGAAAGAAAGAAAAGAAGGAAGGGAGGGAGGGAGAGAAAGAAAAGAAAAAAGAAAGAAAGAAAGAGAAAGAAAAGGAAAATGTTTGTGTGTGTGCATGCGTGCGCACGTGAGCGCGCACTCTGTCTGCATAAAGAAACCCTAAAATGACACACAGGAAAGTAGTGATGATACCAAATTGATCGGACTGGGAGTGCAGGTTGGATAGAGACATAAATAGAAGCTATCATTCTAATTTGGAATCACGTGTCCTTATTACTGATTCAAATCAATACATAAAGATTTAGGGCACAAAAATAAATAAGACATGTGAGGTCTTTGAGAATAAAGGGATTATATCTTATTTATCTTTGCGTCCCAATTATCTGGCATTATGCTTGCCCTAAAAGAGACACTTAAATATTCATTAAAAGAATTGAGGCAGGGCCCAGTGGCTCATGCGTGTAATCCCAGCATTTTGGGAAGCTGAGGCAGGAAGACTGCTTTGGGCCAGGAGTACGAGACTAGCATGGGCAACGTAAAAAGACCCTGTTTCTAAAACAAACAAGCAAACAAACGAGAACTAAATTCAAGCCAGTAGCTTTCATATTACTAATTACCTATGCATTCATGAGCATTGGGCTAGTTAAACAACAAATGAAAAAAAATACCTTATTGCCTTTGGCCTCATGGAGGTTACAGTCAGGTATAGAAATAAACACATAAGACAGTTAACAATCCAGTTAATTTGGGTGATTTCATGAAGAAACTGAATTTTACTCTATAGATTTTCAGAAAAATGAAAATGAGCTAAATTAAGCTGTGAGCCAATTTATCAACTACTCCTTTCATTGAACATGCAAATTCGTTCTTTGTTAATTTACGAAGAAGACATCTGACTTTGATTCACAGGTTTGCTATTTCAATTAGTGGGTTGAAGCATAGAATTAAAACAGTGACATCACAACAAACTCCACTAGACAAGACAGAGCAAATTAGCCGCCGCTGATTCACTTGAAATTTCACATCATCTGTCCAGGAAAACGTCACTCAGCGCTGAGGGATTGCTGCCCCCCAGAGGCTAATCAAAAAACTCCAAAATAAAAAGGATGAGGTTCAAGAGCTAGGAGACGGCTGTTGAGAAGGGAAGACGTGGGCTGGAGCTTTTTTTAGAAGAAAGTGAGACCTGAGCCCCAAATTCTGGAAGAAAAAGGGGAGAAGATTGGAGCTCCTAAGAGTAGAGATGAGTTTGTAGCAAGGGAAAGATAAGAGAATGAGCATCCAATAAGTATCAAGGGCACCTGCTTTAGGGAGACTTCTTAGAGAAGTTTTTACTTTTTTCCTATTTCTGCCCTGTATTTCTCCATAACTGCTTATGGTTAAAAATCACCAAACATGCTTAAAGGGTTCTGTGCCTATATCAATTATTTGGGAAAAGCTGTGAGATTTTATTCTACTCAGCAGTAGGCCAGAGGAAAGAACCCCCCGTCAGAATCAACTATTAAATGCAGTGGAAATGAAAGCCTGCAAACAAAATCACTGCACCTCAAAACTCTCCGTGAAGTAGCAGGCAAAAGGAATAGACTCTGGAGCCCAGGGTCTAATCCAGCCAAAGGTGGTGAAGTGCCCCTCCAAAGCAGTTTGCTCCCCAAACCCTTGGGATCTCTTTCAAAACCTTAAGCCCCTACCTCATCAGAAATCCTACCAAGAAATCCTACCAAGAAGAACTCGCTTGGTTTCCAGAGATCAGGAGCTTAAGTTCCCAAACTCTGCTGCCCCAACTGGGAAGGGTATTTTCAACGTAAGTCAAGTTGGAATTCATGTGTCAACATTTATCTATGGCTGCATATGTTGTTGTACAGGCAGGTAGGTTAAATAAACATATGGGAGGTATGGTTTCTCTGTTCAGATTTCAAATTGCTGACTTACAGAAATTTCTGAGGAAGCAGAATAGCCTGGTAGAAAGGCTTGAGACTTTGACATCAAAGAGACAGTAAATTTCAATTATGATTCTGCCCTATATTTGCTGTCAGTTAACTTCTCTGAATCTCAGCTTCCTTATTTATAAAATACAGATATATTTTATATAGATACAGTATAAAATGTAGACCTATATTTATAATATAAAATATATATTTATATATCTATAGATATCTATGTATATATAATATATGTAATAGAAATATATTTATGTATCTATAGATATATATTTTATATAATATATGTAATATATATTTATGTATCTATAGATATATATTTTATATAATATATGTAATATAAATATATTTTTATATATCTATAGAGATATAGTTTTATATAATATGTAATATAAATATATATTTCTATTATATATTATATATATTTCTATTATATATAAATATATATTTCTATTATATATAATATATATTTCTATTATATATTATATATAAATATAAATATATTTATATATAATATATAAAAATATTTTATATATACTATATAAAATATTTTTATATATTATATATGAATATATATTTATATATGTGTAAAGTCCAGATTATAGATATATCTATAGATATACAGAAATATATATTTATATATCTAGAGATATATTGTATCATATATATAGATTTATTATATCATATATATTTTTATATATAGATATATATAAATAGGGATATATAAATAAAGATAGATAGCTATATTGCTATAGCTAAAGGATTTACAAATGACATATATTAAGCATACATAAATACTACATGCTCTATAAATGGTAGCTATTATTACCCAGTCATGACTAACCTGCACTATGTTATACAAAGCAGGAGCAAGTTTGATTGATGTGCCAAAATGCATAGTTCAGACACTGAAAAACGACAGGCCGTTAGGAAGGAGGGGATCGATGTCGACAGGAAATAGGAGTAGACTTTACAAATAAGTGAGATGAAACCTGATCAAAAACCTGACAGTTCATTTGGAAAAAATGTCATTACCACCTTGAAATATTTGCAGAGATAGAAGATATAAAATTTACAACGCGCATTCAAGCTTGATTAAATATTAGACCATTATGAGAGATTTGTTATCCATATCAAGAAAATCACTTGAGTCATGAGATTATACCTCCTAAATATAGCTTTGATGGCGACAGATCTATGTAATTCTGAAAAATGGATCCTGTTTTCAAAGAGGCATACGATTATGGATAAGAGTTTATCCCAATAAAACACCGTATGTTAGAGGCCTTCCTGAAACTGCAGTAACAAATTATCAGAAACTTGGCAGCTTAAAATAACACAGAATTATTCTCTCATAGTTCTGGGGGCCAGGAGTCTAAAACCAAGGTGTCTGCAGGGCCACATTCATTCCAAAGGCTCTAGATAAAAATCTTTCCCTACCTCTTCCAGCTCCTAGTGGTTGCCGGCATTCATTGGTGTCCTTGGCCTGTAGCTGCAGAATTCTAGTCTTAAAAATATTTACAAGAGTATAAAACAATGCTACTCTTCTCACGCATTATGTTTGTGTTTGAAAATATAGTTTTTTAAAATTAAAATTTCATTTCATGTTAAGCATATAAATAAAAATTTAAAATTTGTGTTTTAATTTTAATACAGTAAATGTCAACAGAAAAAAACGCAAAAACACAAATGCTCTTTGAGATTCTCTATGCTTTTTAAGAGTTAAAATAATCCTGAGACCAGAAGGTCTGAGAACTAACAAGTTAAGAGAATTTGATTTATTGATTTTTCATGTCTGATTTATTAAAGACATAGATGTTTCCTAAGAACCTCAGAAAATCTTCCTCGTTAGATTTGTAATTCTGTCTTTTGAAGAATTTGAGAGAACTGTATTTTTTCCTGTGTAAGTGTAACTTAAAATATCCTAGGGAATGTCTGAAGTATATAAGTAGTGTTGATTATCTAAGGTAAATCAATTTGTATTTACAAATTAATTCAACGTTCATGAAAGAATCAGTGATAACTTTGTTCATATTTTTGTATAGCATTTACTAGTTTGATTTTATAAATTTAATAAGATTTTTTGCAAATGAAATTGATTTCTTGACTTCTTGCTAGTTTATTGTTGGTATATAAAACACTATTAATTTTTGTATGTTGATTTTGTATCTTGCAGCTTTACTGAATTTATCAGTTCTAAGAGTTTAAATAATTTAAATAGTAAAGGCTATATTTTTTAAAAGTTTAAAATTAAACTTTTAACAAGTTATGTGTTATTTACAAGACAAGTAAGCATAATAATCCTTTCTATGCACAATAGAAATTCAGATATTAAAATATATATCTAAAACCCATTAACAGGTGTTAGGAACATAGACAACTAAGAAAAGTGGGCACAGGACAGGCACATTTTGATAAAGGGCCAAGAGATATGAGAAGTGTCTCCAGGAAGAACCCAATAAGTAGCATCCTTGGGGGTGGGGTTGTCAAGGAGGGGGTATCACAAGGCCGCTGGTAAGTGCCAGGAAATTCTAGAGAGGAAGAAAGCCCAATAGAGGCCGTAGACATTGAGGATAATCTTTATCAACCTCTTAGGTATTAATCCTTTGTCAGATAAATAGTTTGCAAATATTTTCTCCCATTCTGTAGGTTGCATCTTCACTGTTGACACAGGAAGGGGAACATCACACACCAGGGCCTGTTGGGGAGTAGGGGGCTAGGGGAGGGATAGCATTAGAAATACCTAATGTAAATGATGAGTTGAAGGGTGCAGCAAACCAACATGGCACATGTATACCTGTGTAACAAAACTGCACGTTGTGCACATGTACCCTAGAACTTAGAGTGAAAAAAAAAAAAAAAAAAAGAATGGGCCCCCTGGCTGGGGTAAGATGGTATATTATTGAGGTTTTAATTTTTCATTTCCATGATTATTAGAGATGTTGAGCATTTTCTCATATATTTGTTGGTTATTTGTACATCTGCTTTTGAGAAATGTCTGCTCATGTCACCTGCCCACTTTTTAGTGGAATTATTTAGTTTTCTGTTGTTGATTTGTTTGAGTTCCTCGTAGATTCTGGATATTAGTGCTTTGTCAGATATATAGTTTGCAAATGTTTTCTCCTATTTTGTAAGTTGTCTGTTTAATCTGTTAATAGTTTATTTTGCCCTGCAGAAGCATTTTAGTCTAGTTAGGTTCCATTTATGTATTTATTTATTTTGTCACATTTGCTTTTGACCTTAGTCATAAATCCTTTGCCTAGGCCAATGTCCAGAAGAGTTTTTCCTAGGTTTTTTTCTAGAATTTTTATGGCTTCGGGCATTAAAGTCTGTAATCTAGCTTGAGTTAATTTTTGTATATGATGAGAGATAGGGATCCAGTTTCATCATTCTACGTGTGGCTATCCAATTTTCTCAGCACCGTTTATTGAATATGATGTCCTTTCCCCAGCATATGTTTTGGTCTGCTTTGTCAAAGATCAGTTGGTTGTATGTATTTGGCTTCATTTCTGGGTTCTCTATTCTTTTCCATTGGCCTATGTGTCTACTTTTATACCAGTAGCATACTGTTTTGATTACGATAGCCTTATAGTATAATTTGAAGTCAGATAATGTGATGCCTCCAGATTTGTTCTTTTTGCTTAGGATTACTTTGGCTAATCAGACTCTTTTTTGGTTCCATATGAATTTTAGAATTGTTTTTTCCAATTCTATGAAAAATTATATTGGTAGTTTGATAGGAACTACATTGATTGTAGATTGCTGTGGACGGTATGGTCATTTTCACAATATTGATTCTTCCAATATATTATAAGCTTGGTCTGTGTTTCCATTTGTTTGTGTCATCTGTGATTTCTTTGATCAGTATTTTGGAGTTCTCCTTGTAGAGATCTTTCACCTCCTTGGCTAAGTGTATTCCTAGGTATTTTATTCTTCTTGTGACTATTGTAAATGGGATTGAGTTCTTGATTTGATTCTCAGTTTGGTTGTTACTTGTGTATAGCAATATTACTAATTTGTGTACATTGATTTTGTAACCTGAGACTTTACTGAATTCATTTACCAAATCTAGAAGTGTTTTGGAGGAGACTTCCGGGTTTTCTAGATATAAGATCATGTCATCAGCAAACAGAGATAGTTTGAATTCCTCTTTTCCAATTTGAGTGCCTTTTATTTATTTCTCTTGCCTGATTGCTCTGGCTAGACCTTCAGATTCTTTCCATGGTAACCACTGTAGTGTCTCGTTTTTTTGTTTCAGATTGTATTTATTTGGGTCTTCTCTTTTTTTTCTTGGTTTGTCTGGCTAATGGTTTCTTGATTTTGTTTATTTTTTCAAAAGGCAAACTTCTCATTTTGTTAATCATTTGTAATTTATTTTAGTTTCAATTTTATTTTTTTTGCCCTGATACTTTTTCTTTCCTTCTACTAATTTTGGGTATGGATTGTTCTTGCTGTTTCAGTTTTTTGAGATGCATTAGTAGGTTATTTGAAATCCTTCTATTTGTATGATATAGGCATTTATTGCTGTAAACTTTCCCCTTAATACTGCTTTTGCTATATCCCATAAGTTTTGCTGTGTTGTATTTCTATTATCATTTACTTAAATAAATTTTTTAATTTTCTTCTTGATTTCTTAATTTACCTATTGGTCACTCGGGAGCATCTTGTTTAATTTCCATGTATTTGTAAAGTTTCAAAAGTTCTTGTTATTGATTTCTAGTTTTATCCTATTGTGTTCAGAAAAAAAATACTTAATATGATTTAACTCCTTGTAAATTTGTTGAGACTTGTTTTGTGGCCTAACATGTGGTCTGTCCTGGAGAATGTTCCATGTGCTAATGAAAAGAATGTGTATTCTGCAGTTGTTGGTCCATTTGGTCTAAAGTACAGTTTAAAACCAATGTTTCTTTATTGATTTTTTGTCTGGATGATCTGTCCAATGCTGAGAGTGGGATGTTGAAGTCCCCAACTATAATTCTATCATAGTCTGTCTCTCCCTTTAGTTCTAATATTTGCTTTATATATCTGGGTGCTCTGGTGTTGCGTGCATATATATTGACAGTTGTTATATCTTCTTGTTGAATTGATCCCTTTATCATTATATAATGAACTTCTTTATCTCTTTATACAGTTTTGACTTAAAGTCTATATTATGTCAAATAAATATAGCTACTCCTGCTTGCTTTTGGTTTCTGGTTTTTTGAGATATCTTTTTCTATCCTTTTATTTTCAGTCTACATGTTTCTTTACAGGTGAAGTGAGTTTCTTGTAGTACGATATAATTGGGTCATTTTTTTTTATCCATTCACTCAGTCTATACCTTTTAAGTGGAAGATTTAATTCATTTATATTCAAGACTAGTGTTGATAGATGATAAATTACTCCTGTCATTTTATTAATTGTTTTCTGATTGTTTTGTGTATCCCTTTTTCCTTTCTTCTTACTTTTGTGTTTATCATGGTGGTTTTGTGGTTTTCTTGAATTAAAAGGGTTTTCTTCCTATCCTTTGTTTATCTGCTCTATCAGTGAGCTTTATACTTCTGTATGTTTTCATGAAGGTGATATAATAATCTTTGACTTCAAATGTAGTATTCCCTCGAGCATTTCTTGTAAGGCTGATCTAGTAATAATTAATTCCCTCAGGTTTTGCTTGTCTGGGAAATACTTTATTTCTCCCTCATTTCTGAAGGATAGCTTTGCTAGGTTCTTATATCTGTTTCTGAATTCAATATATTGTAATATGTTGTTTTGGTTAAAGTATATAAAGAATATTCAGATTAACAGAGATAAGTATTTGGAAAAGGTAGTAGTATTTTTAATTACCTTTTCAAATAATTATGGCTATTCTTTGATACTACACCAGAATTCCGTAAGTGATAGTTTCATAAAAGTTAGTCCCAATTTGGAATCTGAAATCATATTAATGAACCTTTTGTACTCTGTTACATTAAAATCCAATGGTCTTTCTTGCGATTAAAATAGATTTTTTTACCTACGTATGATTTTGTAACATCATGCATTGGTCATTTGGAATATATTGGTTCACTGAGTTAATTAATTCTTCCAAATGTGGACACATTTTATTTCAAAATATCAAAAAAAAAATGTCAGTATCACCCCCAGTCTCACTAAGTGCTGGGAAACTGTTGAATTCACAGTGACAGACTCAAATATCTAATTTTATCTTGAGAACTGAAATTGTATGATTGGCAAAAAACTGCCGGTTGTTTTCTTAAAAGTTGCAGGCTCCTAACAGGCAAATAACATGTGAAGGGGGAAGCATATAGCAACTTATATTATGAAAATAGTCTTGACTGCAAGGATCCCCTGAAAGGGTCTTGGACAACCTAAGGAGTCTAAGGATATACTTTGAAACTCACTCTTTTAACTGCTTTAAACATTTAAAAGCAGAGAAAGAAAAAACAGGCAAAGAATAGACTAGCTAGAGAACTTACTGTAATACCTATGTGTATCCAACTTCCACAAAATTATAAATTTATTTATCATTTCTATTCTTACTTGAAAACCTTTTTAAGGATGCAGTTTAATCCCTTAACTAAGAAAGCAGAATTACCTTTCTTGGGCTTGCAACAGCAGTTGGGCTTATGATATCAAGTACCAGGGCTGAGAGCTTCTTCCAGGATGATTCAATGTAAGCCATTCCCTGAGCAGCTTCTTACAGAAAAATAACTTAGCAGATGTAACTTCTTTTTTTTTTAATTTTATTATTATTGTACTTTAAGTTTTAGGGTACATGTGCACAACGTGCAGGTCTGTTACATATGTATCCATGTGCCATGTTGTTGTGCTGCACCCATTAACTCGCCATTTAGCGTTAGGTATGTCTCCCAATGCTATCCCTCCCCCATCCCCCTACCCCACAACAGTGCCCGGTGTGTGATGTTCCCCTTCCTGTGTCCCTGTGTTCTCATTGTTCAGTTCCCACCTATGAGTGAGAACATGAGGTGTTTGGTTTTTTGTCCTTGCGATAGTTTGCTGAGAATGATGGTTTCCAGTTTCATCCATGTCCCTACAAAGGACATGAACTCATCATTTTTTATGGCTGCATAGTATTCCATGGTGTATATGTGCCACATTTTCTTAATCCGGTCTATCATTGTTGGACATTTGGGTTGGTTCCAAGTCTTTGCTATTGTGAATAGTGCCGCAATAAACATACGTGTGCATGTGTTTTATAGCAGCATGATTTATAGTCCTTTGGGTATATACCCAGTAATGGGATGGCTGGGTCAAATGGTATTTCTAGTTCTAGATCCCTGAGGAATCGCCACACTGTCTTCCACAATAGTTGAACTAGTTTACAGTCCCACCAACAGTGTAAAAATGTTCCTATTTCTCCACATCCTCTCCAGCACCTGTTGTTTCCTGACTTTTTAATGATGGCCATTCTAACTGGTGTGAGATGGTATCTCATTGTGGTTTTGATTTGCATTTCTCTGATGACCAGTGATGATGAGCGTTTTTTCATGTGTCTTTTGGCTGCATAAATGTCTTCTTCTGAGAAGCGTCTGTTCATATCCTTTGCCCACTTTTTGATGGGGTTGTTTGTTTTTTTTCTTGTAAATTTGTTTGAGTTCATTGTAGATTCTGGATATTAGCCCTTTGTCAGATGAGTAGATTGCAAAATTTTTCTCCCATTCTGTAGCTTGCCTGTTCACTCTGATGGTAGTTTCTTTTGCTGTGCAGAAACTCTTTAGTTTAATTAGATCCCATTTGTCAATTTTGGCTTTTGTTGCCATTGTAAGTATTTCATATTATCTCTGATAAAAAGCATATAACTACATTTTATAAACACAGCCTTGTACCTGAAGATTTAAGTCCATTTATATTTGTCATAATTACTAAATTTATAAATTAGATTTATTTGTACCTGGTTATCTTGTGCTTTTGTTTGTTCTCCCTTATTCTATACTTCATTTCTTCTCTCTTCTCACCTTCTTTTGGACTGTTTATTATTTTCTCATTGTTTTTCCTCTTCTATTTTGAAAGTTGTATACACTGTATTCTAAAGGAAAGCAGTATTTTTATCCTTCTCCCCCCAAACACAAGAAACTCAATATTATTCTCTTCCCATCTGTATGCTATTGCCAAGTATTTTAGTCCTATCATGCTTTTCTAACTCCAAAAGATATTTTAATTATGTTTCATTCCATCAATATTAGCTTTGGTTTACCCACATTTGCCATATTCTTTGTTCTTTAATCCTTTGTTTACATCAGACTTTCCATCTGGGATCATTTTCTTCTGCCTGAAAAAAATAGCCTTTAGAATTTTCCTTACTGGGTGTTTAAATGTTGCAAACTCTCTGAGTTTTGGGTTGTTTAAAAGTGTCTACTTAGCCCTCCTATTTGAGAGATGTGGAACCTGGGATTCAACTTCTGCATCAGTGTTTTTATTCCTCTCAGTACAGATCTGCCATTTTCTGGCCCCCATTGTTGCCATTAAGAAGCAAGCTATCAAATTAAGCATCACTTCTTGAAAGGTTGTATGTCTTCTCTCTATGGAGGACTTTATCTTCTCATGGTTTTCAGTTTTCATTTTGCTGTGTCCAGGAGTGCAGTTCTATGCATTTATCCTGCTTTATGATTATATTTATAGCTTTATTTATTTATTATTTTTTTTTTTGGAGACAGAGTCTGGGCTCTGTTGCCCAGGCTGGAGTGCAATGGCACAATCTTGGCTCATTTCAACCTCTGCCTCCCAGGTTCAAGCGATTCTCCTGCCTCAGCCTCCTGAGTAGCTGGAACTACAGGCATGTGCCAACACACCTGGCTAATTTTTGTATTTTTAGTAGAGACAGGGTTTCGCTATGTTGGCCAGGCCAGTGTTGAACTCCTGGCCTCGAGTGATCCACCCACCTCAGCCTCCCAAAGTGCTGGGATTACAGGATTGAACCACTGCACGCAACCATAGCTGGGTTTTCTCAATCTGTAGATGGCTTTCTAAAAACCTCTCAGCTGTTCTCTCTTCGAATATTGTTTCTACCCGATTCTTTCTTTCTCCCTGTCATTCTCACATCAGACCTGTGTTAGTCCTTTTCATTCTCTCCTCCATGGTTCTCAAACTCTCCTGTTTCTCATCTTGTTTTCTCTCTATGCTTTATTCTTGTGGTTTCTTCAGGTTTGTCTTTAAATTCACTATTCTGTCTTAGGCCATATCTTACCTTCTGTTTTTAGAAGCAAGGTAGTTCTTCCAGAAAAGAACTGCACTTGGTTCCGCTAGGCAAGCAGCACTACTACCAGCCTGGGATCACTTTAAACTACATTTTTGATGGTATGTTTTTAGACAACATAGATTGTGTGAATTTGGGTTACAAACCATGTGAGGGCCAGTGTATAGTTGCAAATTCCCAAAGGAGACTTTCCCTGTGTACTCAGTGATATGGTTTATATCTCATCTTGACAAATCTCATCCTGAATTGTAGCTCCCATAATTCCCACAGGTTATAGGAGGGACCTGGTGGGAGATAACTGAATCATGGGGGCAGTTTCCCCCATACGGTTCACTTGGTAGTGACTAAATCTCATGAGATCTGATGGTTTTATAAGGGGTTTCCCTTTTTCCTTGGTTCTCATTCTCTCTTGTTTACTGCCATGTAAGACATGGCTTTTGCCTTCCACCATGATGGCAAGGCCTCCCCAGCCACATGGAAATGTGAGTCCATTAAACCTCTTTTTCTTTTAAATTACCCAATCTCAGGTATGTCTTTATCAGCAGCGTGAAAACAGACTAATACAGTCAGTGACTCCAGATAGTATGTGTCCTCACTGTCCCCTGGGGAGAGGGGCAGAGAGCATGTTTATTTGTAGGGTATAGGCTTTGGGGTCCAGGGTTTATATGTGGGGGTGGGGTTTCTATTAAATCACAACCTGGTTGGGCCCTAGTCTTTGTCTCTGTTTTTCCATATCCTGCAAGACCTTGCGCACCCAGGCTCAAATTCATGGCAAATATCCTCAATGCAAAAGTTGTCTCTGCTTTTGTTTCTGGGTGCCTGTCTCGATTCAGTTTTTAATCTGAGGATTCCTTACTTTCTTGCCAGCTTGGAGACATATTTATGATGGTGAATTTTTTGTTTGTTTTCATTTTATCAATCATTTTAATTGTTTTTAATGGAAATGAGTCAAACTGTATATATAACCCACCCTTATTTTTTAAAAATTCACAAGAACAATGAGAAGATAATACAACACGAACATAGGTGCTGCTGCTACGGAAAATTACAGAAACCCACTAGAGTGAGCAATGGATGGAGCTGAGGCAGAGCCACAGCCGCCTTTCTCAGGATGTCAGCTGTTGCTAGGGAAACCAGCTGAATAGAGGGCAATTACCTAAGGAAGACTCTGAGGAGAACTTTGATAAACTGGTCAGCAGGTTATAAGAACACATGCATCTTGTTTTATGATTGACAAGTGTTTCTGTAATATCTGCAAGACCAGCCTCTAAGTAAGTGTGGTTTACTATTTTATTCAGCAATAATTTAATAAGTGTCCACACCATTCCCGGCTCTAGATGCTTAGTGAATGTTCGATGAATTCTCTGCATTTTCAGAGACATGAAAAAAGGCATCCAAGTGGGCAGCCTTGATTAACTGGTCATCCATGTCATTGACTCCAAGTTTTTAAAAAAATGCAATAGGTGGCCGCAGTGCTCGGAACACAGAAGCTTGAGGCGGATTGTGGTGTCACCCAGAGCAACTAGACCAACATTCCAGTGTGGGCGGTGGTGGCGGCCGGCAGGCAGTGAGAGGAAGCCCGCTAGGAGTGCCCTCGTTCCCCGCCTCTCTGGATGAACCAGACGGAATAAGCCGCGCCTCCCGCAGGGGCTGCGCCTCCATGAATCCCTAGTTGTTTTTTTTCTTTCTCTCCCCTCTCCTCACCCCCACTCCGAGCTCCGTCCCGCCTTCTCCCTTCGCCGTGGCCGCCACGGCCGCGTCCATGTGCGGAGTCCATACCAGCGCGATGGTGTCCAACCCCCAACGGGGGGAGAGTCTGCTCAGGCAACTGCAGGGGATTCCCGAAGTCTTCCGTTTTCTGAGAATGTGAGTGCTGTTCAAAAATTAGACTTTTCAGATACAATGGTGCAGCAGAAATTGGATGACATCAAGGATCGAATTAAGAGAGAAATAAGGAAAGAACTGAAAATCAAAGAGGGAGCTGAAAATCTGAGGAAAGTCAAACAGATAAAAAAGTTTGGCTATGTAGACAACATTTGAAAAATCAAATAAAAATTAGAAAACTACATCACAAGCTGCAGGAATTAAATGCACATATGTTGTGTCAGATCAGAAGATACTAAAGATGCCAGCCAAGGACTCAGATGTGCAAAATATGATGGTCAGCAACAAAGAAAGTCCCTAGGGCTATGTGACCATAGACATATCAAAAAAAAATTAGAAGAACTCATCAAAGCTGCAGGAATTAAATGCACATATTGTTGTGTCAGATCCAGAAGATACTAAAGATTGCCCAGGACTCAGATGTGCCAAATAGTGACCTCTTTCTCTAGCAACATAGATTGAAGGCTCCCTTCTCACGCGGCCGCGTCCATGTGCGGAGTCCATACCGGAGCGCGATGGCGTCCAACCCCCAACAGGGGAGATTCTGCTCACGAACTGCAGGGGATTCCCGAAGTCTCCGTTTTCTGAGAATGTGAGTGCTGTTCAAAAATTAGACTTTCAGATACAATGGTGCAGCAGAAATTGGATGATATCAAGATCGAATTAAGAGAAAATAAGGAAAGAACTGAAAATCAAAGACGGAGCAGAAAATCTGAGGAAAGTCACAACAGATAAAAAAAGTTTGGCTTATGTGGACAACATTTTGAAAAAATCAAATAAAAAATTAGAAGAACGACATCACAAGCTGCAGGAATTAAATGCATATACTGTTGTATCAGATCCAGAAGGTATTAAAGATTGCCCAAGGACTCCAGGTAAAAGATTTCTCAGAGTTCCTCAAATGAATATTATTATTGCCATTTGGAGACGGCTAGTAAGAAGAGCTATTCCTACAGTAAATCATGCTGGCACCTTCAGCCCTCAAGCTCCTGTGCCTACTACAGTGCCAGTGGTTGATGTACACATCCCTGAGCTAGCACCTCCAGCTAGTGATTCTACAGCAGTGAAACTGGACTTTGATCTTGAGCCTGAACCTCCTCCAGCCCCACCACGAGCTTCTTCCCTTGGAGAAATAGATGAATCTTCCGAATTAAGAGTTTTGGATACACCAGGACAGGATTCAGAGACTGCTTTTGATATTGAGAATGACAGAAATAATATACTTCCAAAATCTCAATCTGAATACAAGCCTGATACTCCTCAGTCAGGCCTAGAATATAGTGGTATTCAAGAACTTGAGGATAGATCTCAGCAAAGGTTTCAGATTAATCTACAAGATTTCAGGTGTTGTGCTGTCTTGGGAAGAGGACACTTTGGAAAGGTGCTTTTAGCTGAATATAAACACACAAATGAGATGTTTGCTATAAAAGCCTTAAAGAAAGGAGATATTGTGGCTGGAGGTGAAGTAGCCATCCTGATGCGTGGAAAAAGAATTTTCGAAACTGTGAATAGTGTAAGGCATCCCTTTTTGACGAACCTTTTTGCATGTTTCCAAACCAAAGAGCATGTTTGCTTTGTAATGGAATATGCTGCTGGTGGGGACCTAATGATGCACGTTTGTACTGATGTCTTTTCTCAACCAAGAGCTGTATTTTATGCTGCTTGTGTAGTTCTTGGGTTGCAGTATTTACATGAACACAAAATTGTTCATAGAGATTTGAAATTGGAAAACTTATTGCTAGATACAGAGGGCTTTGTGAAATTGCTGATTTTGGTCTTTGCAAAGAAGGAATGGGATATGGAGATAGAACAAGCACATTTTGTGGCACTCCTCTATACCTTGCCCCAGAAGTATTAACAGAAACTTCTTATACAAGGGCTGTAGATTGGTGGGCCCTTGGCGTGCTTATATATGAAATGCTTGTTGGTGACACTCCCTTTTGTGGTGAGGTTGAAGAGAAATTTATGACAATATTGTAAATGGTGAAGTAAGGTATCCAAGGTCCTTATCTACAGTAGCCACTTCTATAATGAGAAGTCTGTTAAGAAGAAATCCTGAGCGGCGCCTTGGGGCTACTGAGAAAGATGCAGAGGATGTAAAAGAGCACCCATTTTTCTGGCTAATTGATTGGAGCGCTCTGATGGACAAAAAAGTAAAGCCACCATTTATACCTACCATAAGAGGACGAGAAGATGTTAGTCATTTCGATGATGAATTTACCTCAGAAGCACCTATTCTGACTCCACCTCGAGAACGAAGGATACTTTCGGAAGAGGAGCAGGAAATGTTCAGAGATTTTGACTACACTGCTGATTGGTGTTAAGTTGCTAGACACTGCGAAACCAAGCTGACTGACTCACAAGAAGACCTCTTAAAAATAGCAACCCTTCATTTGCTCCCTGTGCCACCAATAGCTTCTGAGTTTTGATTTGTTTTGTTTTTTTTAGCTGAAACACGTGAAGATTTGTTTAAAAGTACCATTCTAATACTTCTTCAAAGTGGCTTCTCATTGTACTTCAGCGTAAATATGAGCACCGGGAACAGTTTCATGGAGTTTAAGTTGAGTGAACATCGGCCATGAAAATCCATCACAAATACTTTTGGATCAATAGTCTATTTTAAAAAAGAAAGAAAAAAAAACCGCTTTTTTATAGTCCCTAGCTTTGCCATATGCCCGCCTTAAGTGGAAGGAAAATTAATCCCTTAACGATGTTTTACAAAAAGCATTCCAAGCCCTTTTTTCTTTTGTAAAACATAGTTAAGTGACTAATTTTCCTTCCACTTAAGGCGGGCATATGGCAAAGCTAGGGACTATAAAAAAGTGGTTTTTTTCTTTCTTTTTTAAAACAGACTATTGATCCAAAAGTATTTGTGATGGATTTTCATGGCCGATGTTCACTCAACTTAAACTCCATGAAACTGTTCCCGGTGCTCATATTTACGCTGAAGTACAATGAGAAGCCACTTTCGAAGAAGTATTAGAATGGTACTTTTAAACAAATCTTCACGTGTTTCAATTAAAAAAAAAAAAAAAAAAAGAAGAAGCTAACACCAGTTAGCACGTTAGGGTGATTATACCTCAGGAATAGCAAGCTGTTAAGTACCCATACTGAATTAACTATTTAATCACAGCGAGCTCATCTCTGAAAAATTGTTCAGGTGTAAATCTTACGAGAAACATGAAAAAGAACACTGATTTATGGAGAGTTGAGCTAAAAACATTTATAAATATTTGCTGGGATGTTTTAGCATCTTTTCATTGTACTCTGAGAACAATTAAAATTGTCCAGAGATGATTTATATTACCTTCCAAATTGTTTATTACCCAAGATCCTTTGGGAGTAAATCTTATAGAAAGGGGAGCAATATGTGGTTTAAAGTTATTTTAAAATGCCAGTTAATTTCCTTGGCAAAGGACAATAGAGGAAGTTAGCATATTGTCTGGCTTTAATTTAAACAGCGTTAATACAACATTAAAATAAAACACTAAATACTTTTGAGGTACAGTCTGCTCACTTTTTCGGTTCTCAAATAGCAAAGAAAGTAATGTCTAAAATAGGCTTTTAGCATTAAAAACTGACAGCATTTTGTAACTACACAGTGTACAGAATTTTTTTTAATTGAAGTCAAATCACTAAAAAAATTAGAAGGCAGGGTCTATTTACACAATGAAGCTGAAGAAAGCACTGATTTTTTGTAGTTTAAAATATATATATTTTTTAGTCAGATATAAAATGTTAAGCTTTATAGAGTGTAAATATATTTTGCTATTACTGTATGTGTATGTGACTGCTCAAGCACTTTGTAAAGAAATTTGGATATTTTAGAATGGTACACTATGCATTCAAATGAAATGTGCCTTTCACTATGTCATTCTAAAAAACAAGTGTTTTTTTGCGTCATAAATTATCACAAATGCGCAAATTAAAATCTATATAGATTGAAATTTGTAAAAAAAAATGCAATAAAATTTGACACAATTTAAAATCATTTCTCAATACACAAGAGGGACTACATTTGTTACAGGTTTCCTGCAGTCTTTGGTCTTCCAAAGATTTTTGATCTTCCAAAGATCTTTCCAAAATATGGGGTATTTTCACCACTCCCCAACTGAGGGAGCTTACTGATTTCATTTCCTTTCTGCTATAGACACAGGCAGTATTACAAACTCCCAACAAAACAGATGTCAGTATAATTCTTTTAGCAATGTTAGTAGAATACATTTGGCCAGATTCAATGATTTATTGTCTCCAAGTTTTCACAGAAGTGGATTCCTGATTTTGATGGAGAGCTCAGGGAGCATTGCAAGTGACCTGTATGCCGTCGTGAGTTTCTCAACTGGATCCTAAATCTGGTTGTAAAGTATATCAGATGATGAGGACTTCCAGATTCTAGCTGGTCTGTAAGGACTGGCATCTTTCTATTCAGATGTCTCCATATGACATTTCCTCATGCCATCTGTCTTGGGGTTTTCTTTTCAAAAGTAGTAACACCGCTTCAACTTTTAGGAACTTCCCAAATGTTGCCTCCAAATGCCAACAGCTTTGAATTTATGGATGAGAGTTTGCTTCTTTTGCTTCTCTTCCTCGCTCTTCTTTCATCCTTTTCTCCTTTCCAACCTCCCTCCCCAACTTCTTATTCTTTTCTCTTTCTTCTTCCTGTCCCTTTTTTGCTATTGCTATTAAAAAGTGAATGATTCCTTTAGTCTTTCTTGGAGCTTTTCACTTCTTTTTCTTCTACTGAATTTTCATCTTATACCCTCACTTTATTAAATTGTCTATTTTTTGTGCATAAGAATGATGATTTCTATCTAGTCCAGTAAGACTGTGGCCATTGGATGTACAAGACTATCTATTTGGCCGATTTGATTAATTATTCCAGAAATTCTTTTTAACATTATTACTAATTTAGCACAATTATTCTTCTTCTAGTTACTTTATATTAGATAAACATGATCATAAAAAGTGTAGAAAGAGTTATCTGTATAACTTTATTGGTTAGTCCACCTGAACAATTATTTTCTGTTAGTTTTTACTGGGTTTGACTTAAATAGATTTTTGTCCTCTTTTCATTTTAAGTTCTCTATTTGTTTTTCCTACTTCTAGTCTCTTCTCACCATGTTTAGATTCTGGGTCTTCATAGTCTAAGTTTAAATTATTAAATTCAAAATTCAGTTTGTAAATCACTCTAACCTCATTTCAAGTGCTCAGTAGCTGCATGTGACTCATGGGTCTTGTACTGTGTGGTGCAGATTATAAATGCAGAAAGTTCCATTGGAAAGCACAGTTCTATATTCCTCCCAGTTTTTCCTTGCACCACAGAGGACAAAGTTCTAGTGCCAATGGAGAATAAACCTTTTCTGTGTACCCAAGTTATATTTTCTTCTCAGATATAAGGCATACTGTTCTGTCCTGTTTCTGTTTTTGTCCAAGACAACAACTTTGTCCATGGGAGCACCTTGAAGGGCATAAGGCAGACGTTGAAGGGCATGACACAGATATTACCCTACACACTGTGCTTCAATGTGAAAAAGCATGTTTTAGTTTATTTTCTTTTGCAAATAACAGTGTATACCTAAAATGGTTAATTTAAAAGAAAAACAATGTGTTTCTTACAGTTAAGGAGGCTGGGAAGCCCAAGGTCAAGTGGGGACACACCTGGTGAGAGCCTTCTTGGTGGCAGGGACTCTCTGTCTTTGGGTTTAGGGCCCACCCTAATCCAGTATGGCCTCACCTTAAATTGATTCCAAATGTAAAGACCCTATTTCCAAATGAGGTTACTCTAGGTACCAGGGGTTAGGACTTTCACAGACACATCTTTTGGAGGGACACAATTCAACACACTGCTGGGGTGAAAAGGTTAAGGGCTTCAGAATATTTCTTTTGGGAAAGAAGGCAAATAGCTGCTGAATCTTAGTTGACATAGATTTAAAGTAAAAAAAACTCATACACAGTGCACACTATACATGAAATATGCTGTCAATCCAAATAAAATAAAACGCTATCCTTATAGGACTATGAAAGGGAGGCCACTTGTCTCTTTAACCCACTCTGGGTTCTAAAATCCTGAGTGTAAGAAACAGGTAGGAGCCACCCTGCTCAAAGCCGTATATAACACATGAGAAATTTTATAACTCAATACTTCATAAATATACTGGAGTAATTTTAGAACAGTTGAAATGAGAATTATTTTATATTTAACAAGGCATGCATACACACATGTATTGATATATTGATACAGTTTGGATATTTGTCTTGGCCCAAATCTCATGTTGAAATGTAATCCTCAGTGTTGGAGGTGGGGCCTGGTGGGAGGTGTTTGGGTCATGGAAGCAGATCCCTCATGGCTTGGTGCTGTCCTTGTGATAGTGAGTGAGCTCTTGTGAGATCTAGTTAAGTTAGTGGCACCTCTCCCTTCCACTCTCTCACTGGCTCCTGCTCTGGCAATGTGATGTGCCTGCTCCCCCTTCACCTTCCACCATGATTGTGAGCTTCCTGAGGCCTCCCCAGAACCCAAGCAGATGTCAGCACCATGCTTCCTGTAAAACCTGCAGAACTGTGAGCCAATTAAACCTCTTTTCTTTATAAATTACCCAGCCTCAGGTATTTCTTTATAGCAGTGCAAGAATGACCTGACACACATATATACATTCACATATATATATATATATTTTCATATATTCATGTATATGTGTATACACTCACACATACATTTAAAAACATTCATCTTCAAGGCTGGGTGCGGTGGCTCATGCCTGTAATCCCAGCACTTTGGGAGCCGAGGCGGGCGATCACGAGGTCAGGAGATCGAGACCATCCTGGCGAACATGGTGAAACCCTGTCTCTACTAAAAATACAAAAAAATTAGCCGGGCATGGTGGCAGGTGCCTGTAGTCCCAGCTCCTGAGGAGGCTGAGGCAGGAGAATGGCACGAACTTGGGAGGTGGAGCTTGCAGTGAGCGGAGATCGCACCACTGCACTCCAGCCTGGGCAACAGAGTGAGACTCCGTCTCAAAAACAAACAAAAAGCATACATCTTTGAAAGTTATATGTAGTGGATTCTTATATAAAATTTCAGTTCTTGCAAAGAATCTAGGCAGACCCTTAATCAGTGTGTTTTGAGAAGAGTCTTTATTCCGGTATAGCTTGGATCTCTTTTCCTGTTGCATCATTCAATTCCACTGATTCTCTTCCACAGTCCCATGACATCTTGTCTCATGCCATTCTGCACGAGGATGGGACTTTTAAACACTGTGACTATCTCTAGATGATCTTCAGTCATAGCCTATGCAAAACACAGTCCACACTGAATATAGTTGTTGTGGAGTCTTTGCTTCCTTTCTCTACACCCTGCAAAGTGCCGATGCTTTTTACATATTAGTCAAAGGGATAATATTTGATTCTTTCCTCGATTTTGCAAGTTTCTCTTTAATGTGAGCTGAGGTCTTGCGTATGTTCTCTCTGCCAGCTGCGCTATCTCTGGGATCAGCATCCTGCACTGAGTTCCTGGGAGGAGGATATAAAATTCTTTTAATAACAAAAGCCACTACCTGCTTAGAATATGGGCAAAGGCATATCCATCGCTCACTCTGATCAGTTTGTCAGAGCGAGCTACACATAGCTTCGATAACTTCAAGGCTACAAGTGTGATGTTAAAGCATACCCAAGTTGACAAGGACTGTCTTCCCTCACAGAGGTTTCCTGGTATGTGTTTGTCCAGAACTGTTCTTGTCATCGGATTCATCATTCTGAAATTCCTCTATACAAGGTTATGGTTTTATTTTCCCATAAAAGAAACCCACTGGAATGTATTTCCATAGGTAAAGAATCTCTTGCTTTGTTAAAACCACATTTAATATCCTTTAATATTAGTAGATTAGAAATACAAGGAACAAATATAAAGAGATGAAAATCACCTTCATGTATTTCTTTTTCAATATAAGGGTAATCAAAGACATAGAGAAGAGTAGAATTGCGTATGGTAGGTCATCCACAGATCCTTCCCACATCTCACTCTGGCTTAATAGCATTCTGTAAAAGGTGATAAATAGTCTGATTCAACTTCTCCCTGAACCCAAAAGAAGTGCCACCAGCTGCGATCTTACTGGAAGTTGGAGTTCACTTCAAAGCTAAGCTGATCATAACTTGAGCCATATGCAGGGAAATTTATAATTTCAACATTTCCCATTAGTAAGAGTTGCTTTGAATTAATCTTTGCTTGGCAGGAGTACTTTTTACCTAAGTGTGGATGAGTGCGGGTGGTCTGATGTTAAATTTACAGTCAACAACACTCAAAGAGACATTTTAATAAGGTTGGGTTTCTCTCCTCAAGTATACCATAATGATTGAAGTGAGAATATTATATGTGATTGAGAATTGGGGAAGAGTTGCACCCAAGAATTTCTAAGAATTGCTGGTCATGAACATCTTAATTCATGACAGACACAGAAGACCACTGAGTGAGTTGCTGAAGGTAGTGAGCAGAGTCAGAAATAATATGTAGGGCCTTAATGCCTACTGTCCCATTGGCTAAATGGCTATCCTGATTTAATGTAAACTAAATCATCTCACAGAAACATGGTGATAAGCAGAGTAGAGGAAGGAAATCAGTATAATCCAAACTCCTTCCTTATTCTGTTTAAACCAGTCATTTCCTAATTATTTGAGTACCTAACTTATTTTTTTATATATACCGTAGGTTAGAGAAATGTTTTGGAGAGGTAACACATGCTAGTACCAGTTGTTGTCTAGTTTGTACATAATCGAATTTAAAGCACTTGGTTTTATTCATGACCACAGAGCTAAAATAAGGCTTCACTTACCCCCATTAAATGTTTCTATTTAACATGGCAGTTTCTAAAAGATACAAGATGATTCATGGGTTATTATTTATTTGGATTCTTAAGAAATAAATTTGAGATAGAAAGGTCCTGATATAAAAATCTAAAAGTCAATAGATAACCTATTTTATAGCAGTTTTGAGTTGGTTTTGGAAATGAGTTAGATGGCAAATATGTAACAAACATATCTTGGCTAAATGGAATCACCAGCGTGTAGCACAGTGTATTTCCCAAAGCAGGCCTAGTGAGTGAATAAATGAGATTGAGTAAAATAACTATTTTTTAGATCTTTACTGTATTAATGGATATCTGCTTCATTGAATGAATGACAAGTTGCATAGATAGAAGAACATTCTTACATGTTTTCAGGGTAAAATAATTTTACTGTGGATTACATTGTATCTTTGGCTGTATGTTAATACAGCTTTCAGAAGACAGAATGTACTAATGTTAATCAGTTTTCCAACTGACTAGGCAAATAAACTAATCAAGGAGACTTCAAAGTCAAGTGGAATTGCTAAATTCTTTTGAGAAGAATACAGCATCCTGGCCCTGTATATGACTGCTTGGTATGCATGATGGCGAAGTCTGGAGGTAAACTTCATGTATTTTATAGATCTTCATTTACAAATATTTCTTTTCTACTCTGAAAAACATTAAATGCTCAGAGCTGCACAGAATTTTGTTATTCGTGATGATATCACTCAGCAAAATCATTTGAGGGCCAAATTGGCATCTAGGTAGTTTTGGACAAGCCCCTTGAACTTCTAGTTATAATTGTTAACACTAAACCTGACTTTTATCTGATTTAAATAAACTAAATAAACTTATTTCATTAATAATTTATTAGATGTTGACCATCCGTATATTTGGAAATGTTTCCTCATTTGTTAATTGAGATAGTGCTGCTTCCAGGGCTTTGTGAAAATTAAATTTTGATGTTTCTAGATATAGTAAGCAATCAATGTATGCTATGCTGCTGCTGTTTCTATACTAAACTAATAATAGTAATAATGCGATTTATACCAAGTTACCCATCATGTACGTTTTTCAGTTTCTTTTTTAGTGCCTTTTATACACTGCATATGTGCTGCTTGAGTTGGTTAGTCTGCATGAAACAGGAAGACATTGTTAATACAGATATTTAGCCATATGTGTGCTTTAGGATTTCTGCAAAAAAAAAAAAAAAAAAAAAAACAGGGACTATTTTTAAACTCGTAGTCAAGAATTACTTGTAGTGTGCGTCCCTCTTATATGCAAAGAATTGCATCACAAGGTGGGGCACATACAGATCATGCCATGACTGCTTCCTCATTGCTCTCACAATTGTTCACCTCCACTGTAGCACCCTTCTTAAAGGAGGGTTCTCCTCCCACGTGTGCAGGTACTAACTCATCTTTCATCAAGGGTTGTATACAGTGTCAGTTGCATCAGAAATTTCTGCTCAATTTGGGATGATGGTGTTAATAAATAACGCACGTAACTCTTTCAATCTGGATATTAAATATTAATGCACTTTTGTGTGTATTCATATATGTCGTTTTGTTGTGTGCACATGCATACACGTTTTGAAAAATTATTTTCCAGAGGCTTTATACAGAATAATAAACCTTGATACATCCACTATCTGGGGTAACATGATACAGTCACACTCAGTGATAAGCCTTAGGTGCGTTTTAGTGTCTGAAAGGAGGCAAGGTTAAATTCAAGGAAAATGCTAAATACGAAACAGAGTATATTTAGGAAAGTATATACTACAAAAGAACTTAAAGAAATACTAAAATATTAGCAGAGATTGAGTAGTGAGGCAATAGGTGGTTTCATTTAAAGTGTTGGCTCTAGGTTCTGAAAACACCGCAGATTACTTTGTCCTAGGAAAAGAATCTGAAGTCAGGATGTCCAGGGTACCAGTGTGTGTTTCCACAAGATTTCCTTGGTTTTCAAGGTACTTGATAAAGTGACTCACTTGTAGCGGTTTGTTGACAACTATTCTAAGGGTTTTGTTTAGAACTTTTGAGTTAGAAACGAAATTTAATCTAACATTAAATGAAGTAAAATCTGAAATCTCAATAACATTTTAGAACATTTTATTATAATAAATGAATATAGCATAATTATACTTTCAGGTGGTACTAGATATAATGTCACTTTTTTGCATAATACAGTATATCCTATAGGGCCTTGATCTCAGAGTTCGATCCAAAATTTTTTGAAGACAACCTTGAAGATCCCAGGGTACATAAGGTTAATCCAGTCCTGTCTGCAGATGTTCTCATTTCACATTTCAAAAATGCCAACCATTTCTGAAGGGAGGGAAAGTGACCCATTCTTTAAGTACCTTGGGTTTTTTGTTTTGTTTTGTTTGATGACGAATGTCCAGTCTGTGCTCTCCCT